>NW_027465870.1:0-215195 GCF_049634645.1 Pelodiscus sinensis | reverse complement strand
CCGAGGCTCCCGGGGCGATGGGGGTGCAGGGGGGGGATGTCAGGACAGATCAGTGTCAGGCCGGGCGAGGAGACTGGGGGGATGGGAGCCGAGGTAGAGGCAATGGAGAGGGACCCCCGGCCCCATGGCCTCCCCCACGGGTCCCCCACGCTGTGCACCCACCGCTGCCCCCCACATGCATCCTCATGTGACCGCATCCCCCCCTGCTGTTCCCCAGCCCTCCTCACACAGGGGGCACAGCCCCAGCTGGGGGGCCTTGCTCAATTCCCCCATCCTGGAGTCCTCGGATGCAGCAAAAACCGCCCCCCCCATGTCCAATGTGGTCCCCCACATCCATGGCCTCTGCCCCACTGCCTCTCCACCCACACATCCACTGCCCCACTGCCTCTCTGCTCCCCACATCCACAGCCCCTGCCCCACTGCCTCTCCGCCCCCCACATCCACTGCCCCACTGCCTCTCCACCCCGACATCCACTGCCCCACTGCCTCTCTGCTCCCCACATCCACAGCCCCTGCCCCACTGCCTCTCCGCCCCCCACATCCACTGCCCCACTGCCTCTCTGCTCCCCACATCCACAGCCCCTGCCCCACTGCCTCTCTGCTCCCCACATCCACAGCCCTGCCCCACTGCCTCTCCGCCCCCCACATCCACTGCCCCACTGCCTCTCCACCCCCGACATCCACTGCCCCACTGCCTCTCTGCTCCCCACATCCACAGCCCCTGCCCCACTGCCTCTCCGCCCCCCACATCCACTGCCCCACTGCCTCTCTGCTCCCCACATCCACAGCCCCTGCCCCACTGCCTCTCTGCTCCCCACATCCACGGCCTCTGCCCCACTGCCTCTCCGCCCCCCACATCCACTGCCTCTCTGCTCCCCACATCCACAGCCCCTGCCCCACTGCCTCTCCGCCCCCCACATCCACTGCCCCACTGCCTCTCTGCTCCCCACATCCACAGCCCCTGCCCCACTGCCTCTCCACCCCCGACATCCACAGCCCCTGCCCCACTGCCCCCCACTCAGCTGTCCCTCCCCTCACTGCCCCTCTGCTTCCACATCCACTGCCCCCTCCCCCCGCTCCGGCTTGGCTCCGTGTGATCTCTCGCCGGGTCACGTCCCATCAGCTCCGAGCGCGGCTCCCCTGGCTGCTGGGGGGGGGGGGGGGGCTCGGGTAGCTCGCGGATCCGAGTTACAGACTCCTGTGAAAGCGACTCCCCCTCCCGCCCCCGCGCCCCCCACCTGCAGCGACCGACGGGCCGGGGGGGGGTGCAGGGTCTGGAGGGCTGAGAAGGGGGTTGGGAAACCCCGCAGCGTCCCCCAAAAGTGGAAGAGCCCCAACCAGAGCAGCCCCCCCGCCCCCCCGCAGCTGAGATTTCTGACCCACCATGGCCCCCCGCCCGAGCTGTTTTCTTAACCCTTTCGGGGTGCGGCTGCCTCGCGGTTCCTGTTGCCGTTGCCCCCCCACCCTGCCCCAACGTGGGAACCACAGACCCACCCACCGGGCCCCCACCCCCGAAACCTCCCGAGGGAGGATGTGGTTGGAGGGCTTGGCGAAGGCGGGGGGCACCCGAGGGGCAGGGAGGCTGGAGGGGGAGGGGGCTGAGAGGGCAGGTATCCCGCCCCCCACCCTGCCAGCCCGGCGCTGGCCTCCCCCCGCTTAGGGGACCGGGAGGTGCCCAAGTCAACTGCGGGGGGGCGGGTCCTACCCTTGGCCCGGGCGAGCCGCCACCGACCGGCTGCTGCGCCCTGCCCGAGCTGGGGGGGGGATGGGCTCTCCCTGGCTAGGAAGGGGAAGGGGAGAGTGAGGGAGGGGGCTGCCCAGACTCCCAGGTTCTCTCCCCGGGCCTGGGGGGGAGGGGGCAGGACTCCTGGCTGCTCCCTGCCTCAGTTTCCCCGCGGGCTGCCCCAGCAGGGCTGCGTGCGCCTGTTTATCTTTCGACCCCCCCGCAGCGCCTCTTCCTGTTTACGAGGCCCGAGCCGGAGCGCTCGGCGCTGCCTGCCCCGGCCCGGAAGCGGCACTTCCCGCCGCGCCCCATTGGCTGCGCCGCCGCGGGGGGGTTTAAAGGCTCGGCCCGGCCGGGCTGCGGGAGACGCGCTGCGCAGCCGGGACCGAGCGGCACCGGGTAAGTGGGGGAGGGGCGGGGCTTCTCGGGTGCCTGGGTTCCCCGGACCCCTCCGCTGCCCGGGCTGGGACCTGGCTCCTAGCGCCCCGGCTCTGACCACTAGCCCCGACTCCCCTCCGGCAGCCAGGGAGCGACCCACCCCCCCGGCTCTGACCACTAGCCCCGACTCCCCTCCGGCAGCCAGGGAGCGACCCACCCCCGGCTCTGACCACTAGCCCCGACTCCCCTCCGGCAGCCAGGGAGCGACCCACCCCCGGCTCTGACCACTAGCCCCGACTCCCCTCCGGCAGCCAGGGAGCGACCCACCCCCGGCTCTGACCACTAGCCCCGACTCCCCTCCCGCAGCCAGGGAGCGACCCACCCCCGGCTCTGACCACTAGCCCCGACTCCCCTCCGGCAGCCAGGGAGCGACCCACCCCCCCGGCTCTGACCACTAGCCCCGACTCCCCTCCCGCAGCCAGGGAGCGACCCACCCCCGGCGCTAACCACTAGCCCCGACTCCCCTCCGGCAGCCAGGGAGCGACCCACCCCCGGCTCTGACCACTAGCCCCGACTCCCCTCCGGCAGCCAGGGAGCGACGCACCCCCGGCTCTGACCACTAGCCCCGACTCCCCTCCGGCAGCCAGGGAGCGACCCATCCCCGGCTCTGACCACTAGCCCCGACTCCCCTCCGGCAGCCAGGGAGCGACCCACCCCCGGCGCTAACCGCTAGCCCCCGGCGCTAACCACTAGCCCCGACTCCCCTCCCGCAGCTAGAGAGCGACCCACCCCCGGCTCTGACCACTAGCCCCGACTCCCCTCCCGCAGCCAGGGAGCGACCCACCCCCGGCTCTGACCACTAGCCCCGACTCCCCTCCGGCAGCCAGGGAGCGTCGCACCCCCGGCTCTGACCACTAGCCCCGACTCCCCTCCGGCAGCCAGGGAGCGACCCACCCCCGGCTCTGACCACTAGCCCCGACTCCCCTCCGGCAGCCAGGGAGCGACCCACCCCCCGGCGCTAACCGCTAGCCCCCGGCGCTAACCACTAGCCCCGACTCCCCTCCCGCAGCTAGAGAGCGACCCACCCCCGGCTCTGACCACTAGCCCCGACTCCCCTCCGGCAGCCAGGGAGCGACCCACCCCCGGCTCTGACCACTAGCCCCGACTCCCCTCCCGCAGCCAGGGAGCGACGCACCCCCGGCTCTGACCACTAGCCCCGACTCCCCTCCGGCAGCCAGGGAGCGACGCACCCCCGGCTCTGACCACTAGCCCCGACTCCCCTCCCGCAGCCAGGGAGCGACCCACTCCCGGCTCTGACCACTAGCCCCGACTCCCCTCCGGCAGCCAGGGAGCGACCCACCCCCCGGCGCTGACCACTAGCCCCGACTCCCCTCCCGCAGCCAGGGAGCGACCCATCCCCGGCTCCCCGGCTCTGACCACTAGCCCCGACTCCCCTCCCGGAGCCAGGGAGAGACCCTAGGCCGGGCTGGCGGCTCCAGGTGCAGCGATACAGAGGGGTGCCCTATGCTGCCCCCTAGGAATGCACCCAGCTGGGGCCCTGGGTTATTCGCTGGGGAAAACCTACCCCCTAACTGTGCCTAAGAAGCAGTGTTGTGAGGCAGGGCTGGGGGGAAGGGCGGCAGGGGAGGGAAGTGGGGGGGGGGGGGTCGGTTGTTAACAAGATTCCAGCTCGCGGAACCGGGTCTGGCTGTGTCGGGGGAGGCTGTTCACGTTGGGAACTCCTCGGGGCAGGGCCACTCTCTCCCTGGGGAGCCTCCCCCAGAAGTACTCCCCCCCCCCGTTCTTACACACTCATCTGGTCTTCCCCTCCCATATCCCGGGGCGCTTATGGGGTATCTGGGGGGCAGGGAGTGGAGAGACAGGCAGAGCAGACGGGGTTAAGGGGGAGGGTGTTGATGGGTGCCTGGAGGGGCTTGCGTCTGGTTCTTTGGGGCCTGTCAGGCATTGGTGTGGCTATTGGGGGGGGGGGGCCTGTATCTGCTCCTCTGGGAACCCCATCTGCTCCCCATCCCCCTGCCTGCCCCTCCCCCCCCCAGATATTGTGCTTCCCCTTCCAAAACCTACAGGGAACCGAAACAGCTGGCAAAAGGGGAAGGAGCTGGGGAGAATTCGGGGGGCTCAGAGGGCGGCGTTCTGGGGTCCCATCCCCCATCTCCCCCAGTGTCTCTGTTTCTCCCACAGGTCGTGCCGGCCAGCGAAGGACTTGGGGAGCCCTCGAGGTGCTTTGGGGGGGCCCTGTCTCCGCTCCCCCCCTCTCTCCCAACCCTTGTACCAGAGTCATGTTGCAGCCAACCCTGGTGCAGAGGATGGACGAGATGGAGGGGTGGGAACCCCCGCGGCCCCCTCCCCCCCCCAGGCCTCCAGTGGCCTGAGACCCGAAGGCTGAAAAATACCCCAACAGGAACTGCCTCCCTGCAGCCCCCGCCCCCCCCCCGCAGCTCCTGCCGGTGCCCCTCACTCCCGCCCTGCCGGTGCCCCTCACTCCCGCCCCCCCCAGCCCTGCCGGTGCCCCTCACTCCCGCCCTGCCGGTGCCCCTCACTCCCCGCCCTGCCGGTGCCCCTCACTCCCGCCCCCCCAGGCCCTGCCGGTGCCCCTCACTCCCGCCCCCCCAGCCCTGCCGGTGCCCCTCACTCCCGCCCTGCCGATGCCCCTCACTCCCGCCCCCCAGCCCTGCCGGTGCCCCTCACTCCCGCCCCCCCAGCCCTGCGGTGCCCCTCACTCCGCTCTCTGCCTTTTGTCCATTTACACAATAAAGGGTCTGGCAGAAGTTCTTCGGCTTGTGTGATTTCTGGGGCTGCTGTTTATTTGTAGGGACTTCTGTTTTTTAAAAAAAAAGCTGCAGGCACTGGGGGAGGGGGCGGCTGGGCTGGACCGGACCGGACCGGACCGGACCGGGCCGCAGGGGCCAGTCTCCCTCAGGGAGGGTCACCCCCCACAGGTCCCATCCCAGCCGTGCCCAGGGAAACTGAGGCACAGCCAGAGAAGTACAGTGGCGTGGGCATCCCAATCCCCGCTTCAGCCCTCGCTGGATCTTCACCCCGGCCCCGCCCTGCCCTGCCCATGAAGGGGGCGGCTGGGGGAGGGGCTGCCTTGCTGGTGGGGGGGGGTTGCACAATGGAGGGTCACTGGGGGGGGGGCGAAATCAGCTCTCCCCGTTCTGCTCCGTGGGGCAGGCACCATGGCCCATCCGCCCCCAGCGCGGCTGCAGGCCCCTCCCCCACATCTCTCCCTCAGATCTCAGTGCTGCCCCTAGTAGAGGGTCCCCGCCCCCCACATTACCCCCCTCCCCCCTAAAAGGGACACGCCCTCCAGCCAGGAAGCATTTGTCACGTGCTGCCACCTACGGGCCACACGTGGCGCTGCACCCATGGACACCTGGCGGGGAGGGGGCAGGGAGCAGGTGAAATGGGGGGGGGGGTGTATGGAGTGGGGGGAATTGGGCCCCAGCCTTTCCGGGGTCTTCGCAGGGACAGGCCAGTGTTGGGGGGGGGGGCTGTCCCAGCCTGGCAGGCGATCAGCAGAGGGTGGGTTACAACACCCGGCCCTGCCAGGGTTCTGCCCCCATGGGGAAGAGGGGGAGCACGCCCCTCCCCCAGGGCTGGGCCCCTTCATTGGTGAGGAGTGGGGCAGGTGTGAAGCGGGGGCAGACACCTGGCCAGGGAGCTGGGAGGGGATCCAGCGTGCAACGCAGCCCAGTGCCAAGGGGCAGGGTCTCCAGAGCTGGGGGGGGTACAGTGGGGTGGGGTGGATTGCCGTTGTGGGGGGGACGGTAGCGCCCCTGTGCCCAGGAGAGGCTCTTATTCCCCTCGGAGTGCTGCATGTGAGTTCCACTGGCCTGGAATAACCCCGGGGCCTGCCTCAGTTTCCCTGAGCCCTGCACCGGAGCCTGGCTGGGGGATGTAGGTTTCGGGGGCAGCTTTCACTCCTGTCCCGCCTCCTTTTCCCAAGGGGTTTGAGCTCCTGCCCGGCTCAAACCTCCCGCAGCCCTGAGCCCTGTGCCGCCAGCGCTGTGTGCCTGTTGGCGAGTGCCTGGCAGGGTGGGGGGCAGGGGAGGGTCCCCGGGGGTCACTGAGGGGGGCTGCTTCCCCAAGTCCAGCCTGGCTTTGCTCAGAGCGGCTGCTGAGACCCCAGCCCCGTCCCAGGCCTCCCACTGGGCTCAGGCTACACTGGCCAGGGGGCTGGGCCCGCTCCCAGGGGGCAGGGTGATGCCTGGCGCTGAGGGGGCGATGGCTGCCACGGCTCTGGTTTGCCTGCGTCTCTGCCCACTGGGCCGGGGTCCCCGCAGATGCTCAGCCTGCACCAGAGGGCAGCCCCCGACGCCGGACTCGCGCCCCTGCCACGGGCGGGGCCGGCCTGTTGGCCAGCGGGCAGGGCTGCGCTGAGAGGGCAGTGGGGCCTAGTGAGAAGAGCAGGACCCCTGGGTCTTCTCCCCAGCGCCGCAAGGCAAGGGCAGATCTGGCGCATCCGCCTGGCCCAGGCTGGCATCAGGCTCACACCAGTTGGGGTATCTGTTCCCAGCCCCTCCCTCCAGGAATGAGGCTGGGGGTGCGGCTCGCAGGCCTGGGGGGGGGGTCTCAGGGCTGGGAAGCCATGGAAATGGAAAAAGTCGCCCCTCGATCCTGACCTACTGCCCAGCCCTGCCCCCCCGCCCTGCCGGTGCCCCTCACTCCCACCCTGCAGCCCCTGCCCCCCCCCCGCCCTGCCGGTGCCCCTCACTCCCACCCTGCAGCCCCAGCCCCCCCAGCCCTGCCGGTGCCCCTCACTCCCATCCTGCAGCCCCAGCCCCCCCAGCCCTGCCGGTGCCCCTCACTCCCACCCTGCAGCCCCTGCCCCCCCTGCCCTGCCGGTGCCCCTCACTCCCACCCTGCAGCCCCAGCCCCCCGAGCCCTGCCGGTGCCCCTCACTCCCACCCTGCAGCCCCTGCCCCCCCGCCCTGCCGGTGCCCCTCACTCCCACCCTGCAGCCCCTGCCCCCCCTGCCCTGCCGGTGCCCCTCACTCCCACCCTGCAGCCCCAGCCCCCCCAGCCCTGCCGGTGCCCCTCACTCCCACCCTGCAGCCCCTGCCCCCCCCGCCCTGCCGGTGCCCCTCACTCCCCCCCTGCAGCCCCTGCCCCCCCAGCCCTGCCGGTGCCCCTCACTCCACCCTGCAGCCCCTGCCCCCCCACCCTGCCTGTGCCCCTCACTCCCCCCCTGCAGCCCCTGCCCCCCCCAGCCCTGCCGGTGCCCCTCACTCCCCCCCTGCAGCCTCTGCCCCCCCAGCCCTGCCGGTGCCCCTCACTCCCACCCTGCAGCCCCTGCCCCCCCCAGCCCTGCCAGTGCCCCTCACTCCCCCCCTGCAGCCCCTGCCCCCCAGCCCTGCCGGTGCCCCTCACTCCCACCCTGCAACCCCTGCCCCCCAGCCCTGCCGGTGCCCCTCACTCCCCCCCTGCAGCCCCTGCCCCCCCAGCCCTGCCGGTGCCCCTCCCTCCCACCCTGCAGTCCCTGCCCCCCCAGCCCTGCTGGTGCCCCTCACTCCCACCCTGCAGTCCCTGCCCCCCCAGCCCTGCCTGTGCCCCTCACTCCCACCCTGCAGTCCCTGCCCCCCCCAGCCCTGCCGGTGCCCCCACTCTCACTGGGGACTCAGCACATGACTCATGGCTGCCACTTATGTCCCATGATAAATATTTATTCCTGGGATCATTGTTCTGCGCTGGGGCCACTTCCTTGTGCCGGGAAGGGCCTGGCTGCTGCCCGATGCCAGCTCATGCCAGTGGCCCAGGGCTTCCCCTCCATCCTGCATCCGCCCCTGGCAGCACTGGATTTCCCTCCCCCGGCCCTGCCAGTGCCCCTCAATCCTGCCCCACAGCGCCTTGTTAGCCCAGCTGGGGGGCTGAGTGTTGGGGGGGCAGCATTCACCCTCCCACCCCCAACTTCCGCCTGTTTATCCTTCCAAATCACTTCCAAAGTTCAAGGAACTGAAGGGAAAATATAAATACATTCTCAGCTCTGGAAATAGACCCCCCCCTCCGCAGGCCTGCCCCCCCCCCCCCGCCAGCCCCGGCCCTGGCCCCGGCCACGCAGGTGGTGTCTAAAAGCATCCAACAATCACCGGGCACTTCCTGACCCACATCCGGCTTCCCAGTCTGGCCCCACAGCCACTCACTGGTGCGAGGGGGGGGTGTCGGGGGAGTATCAGTACCCCCCAAGGCAGAGCACGACCTGCCCAGGGAGGAGGACACACCCAGATCCCCCGGGCCTGGGCTCCCCAAATCCCATCCCCCCATGCCTGAGTCCCCCAGGCCTGGGTTACTTAATTCCCCCCACCTGGGCTCCCCAAATCTCATCTCCTCCCAGGCCTGGGCTCCCCGGATCTTCACCCCCCCATGCCCCGGGCCTGGCTGTTCCAGGACTCCTGGTTCCCAGAACAGGGTGTTTGGTGACTCTGCACCTGCATCCACCCCCCAGTGCCCCATGTCCCAGCCCCCCCCCCCACCCCACATTGTTCTCAGTGTCCAAGGCCCCTGTTATTTCCTGTCCAGAACTCGCCAGGTGCTGCGGAAAACCAGCCCCGTCTAAGGGCTGGGAGGAGAATGAGCCAGCGCTGGGCTCCTGGTGCCCCCGCCCCCGCTCTAACCACTAGCCCCTGCTCCCCTCCCAGAGCCGAATGGATAGACCCCAGGAAGGGATCCCTGGGGCTGGGTGGGGGGACTCGGGGTACATCTCCTACCCCCCCTCTCTGGCCGAGCCTTGGGGGAGCCCTGGGCCCCCTTCCTGGAAATCAGGCCAGGTTGGGCCAAGTTTCATTTCCAATCAGCTGGCGGGGGAGGGGGGAGCAGTGGGAATGGGGGAGGGGCACTGGGAGCATGGGGGGCAGGGGACACTGGGGAGAGGGGTTGTGGTTTCACTCAGCCAAGGAGTGGACCTAAGCCCGGAGGGGGGCCCAGCTGGCCCCCCCCCCGTGCCTCTGATTGACGCCCCAAACTTGGCATGTCCCCTTGCCCCAGCACCCCTGGGGGGCTGGTAACTGACCCCCCCCCCCGCCAGATCTCCCCCGCAGGGCCTGGGAGCAGGGGGTTTCTAACAGGGAATTTCCTGTCTGGGCCGGTGTGTGTGTGTGTGTGGGGGGGGGGGGAATTCCGGCTCCTGGCTCTGTGGGGGGGCACGAAATCTTCCTCCCCCATCCCAGACACGTGCCAGCCCCGCCGTATCCCCTTCCTGGGGGGGGGGCAGGCGCCGTGAGTCAGCCCAGGAGACGTGAGAGTTTGCATCGGCTGCCCCCTGGATGTGTGGGGCCCGGCACGTGCCGCGCTTGGGGGGCGCTGGGAGGGGTATTGGACGGGCCCATGAGCACCCCTGCCTCACAACCGGGGGGATCAGCCCTTATCCCCCAACTGCGAGCCCCGGCGGGGGGGTTATGGAGGGGCCACCCCCCCTGGAATCTCCGCCCCCCCCCCCCCTCGGGAACAGCTGGCGGGAGCCCCCGCCCCGCAGCCCGCGGGCGGGATATAAGGGACCGGCCGGGCTGCGAATCCAGACACACCGGCCGGCGGGTCCAGGGACAGACAGACAGACAGACTTCGGCACTTACACACCCCGACAGCAGGTAGGCACCGATCGACCCCCGGTCCCGCAGCCACTGGGACGGGGACTGGGACGCCTGGGCCCTCCCCCTGGCTCAGCGAGGCAGTGGGGGCTAGTGGTTGGAGCGGGGGAGGGCTGGGTCCGGGACGCCGGGGTTCTTGCTCTGGGAGGGCAGTGGGGGCTAGTGGCTGGAGCGGGGGAGGGCTGGGTCCGGGACGCCGGGGTTCTTGCTCTGGGAGGGCAGTGGGGGCTAGTGGCTGGAGCGGGGAGGGGCCGGGACGGGGACGCCGGGGTTCTTGCTCTGGGAGGGCAGTGGGGGCTAGTGGTTGGAGCGGGGCAGGGCTGGGTCCGGGACGCCGGGGTTCTTGCTCTAGGAGGGCAGTGGGGGCTAGTGGCTGGAGCGGGGAGGGGCCGGGACGGGGACGCCGGGGTTCTTGCTCTGGGAGGGCAGTGGGGGCTAGTGGTTGGAGCGGGGGAGGGCTGGGTCCGGGACGCCGGGGTTCTTGCTCTGGGAGGGCAGTGGGGGCTAGTGGCTGGAGCGGGGGAGGGCTGGGTCCGGGACGCCGGGGTTCTTGCTCTGGGAGGGCAGTGGGGGCTAGTGGTTGGAGCGGGGCAGGGCTGGGTCCGGGACGCCTGGGTTCTTGCTCTGGGAGGGCAGTGGGGGCTAGTGGTTGGAGCGGGGGAGGGCTGGGTCCGGGACGCCGGGGTTCATGCTCTAGGAGGGCAGTGGGGGCTAGTGGCTGGAGCGGGGGAGGGCTGGGTCCGGGACGCCGGGGTTCTTGCTCTGGGAGGGCAGTGGGGGCTAGTGGCTGGAGCGGGGGAGGGCTGGGTCCGGGACGCCGGGGTTCTTGCTCTGGGAGGGCAGTGGGGGCTAGTGGCTGGAGCGGGGGAGGGCTGGGTCCGGGACGCCGGGGTTCTTGCTCTGGGAGGGCAGTGGGGGCTAGTGGCTGGAGCGGGGGAGGGCTGGGTCCGGGACGCCGGGGTTCTTGCTCTGGGAGGGCAGTGGGGGCTAGTGGCTGGAGCGGGGAGGGGCCGGGACCGGGACGCCGGGGTTCTTGCTCTGGGAGGGCAGTGGGGGCTAGTGGCTGGAGTGGGGGAGGGCTGGGTCCGGGACGCCGGGGTTCTTGCTCTGGGAGGGCAGTGGGGGCTAGTGGCTGGAGCGGGGAGGGGCCGGGACCGGGACGCCGGGGTTCTTGCTCTGGGAGGGCAGTGGGGGCTAGTGGTTGGAGCGGGGGAGGGCTGGGTCCGGGACGCCTGGGTTCTTGCTCTGGGAGGGCAGTGGGGGCTAGTGGCTGGAGCGGGGAGGGGCCGGGACCGGGACGCCGGGGTTCTTGCTCTGGGAGGGCAGTGGGGGCTAGTGGCTGGAGTGGGGGAGGGCTGGGTCCGGGACGCCGGGGTTCTTGCTCTGGGAGGGCAGTGGGGGCTAGTGGCTGGAGCGGGGAGGGGCCGGGACCGGGACGCCGGGGTTCTTGCTCTGGGAGGGCAGTGGGGGCTAGTGGTTGGAGCGGGGAGGGCCGGGTCCGGGACGCCTGGGTTCTTGCTCTGGGAGGGCAGTGGGGGCTAGTGGTTGGAGCGGGGAGGGCCGGGTCCGGGACGCCTGGGTTCTTGCTCTGGGAGGGCAGTGGGGGCTAGTGGTTGGAGCGGGGAGGGCTGGGTCCGGGACGCCGGGGTTCTTGCTCTAGGAGGGCAGTGGGGGCTAGTGGCGGGAGCGGGGGAGGGCTGGGTCCGGGATGCCGGGGTTCTTGCTCTGGGAGGGCAGTGGGGGCTAGTGGCTGGAGTGGGGAGGGGCCGGGACCGGGACGCTGGGGGTCTCTGACCAGCTGTCTCTCTCCTAGGCTCCTGCCCATGATGCCGCTCCAGTGGGTCTCGCTGCTGGTGGTGACCCTGGCGGCGCTGTGCGCGTCGCAGCCCATCGGGGAGCCCCCAGCCAGGTGAGCCGGGGGGGCAAGGTCGGGGGTGTAGAGGGGAGAGGTGGGGGAGGCAGTGGTGCGGGGGGAGGGGATGCTGAGCCGAAGGGGGCTGCGTGGGGGAGGGGCGAAAGGGGATTGGGGTCTGTGGGGGACCTTCCCTCCCCTGGGGGCAGTTTTCACCCTCCCCCCGCTCTCTGCCGCAGGTGGCACCCCCCGCCCGTGGTCTCCGTCCTGCAGCGGTTGTGGGGGGCGCAGCGGGAGGCAGCGCCCGCCCCTTGGGAAGCCAGGCCAGCAGCCGGAGCCTGGCCCCCCCAGCATGCCCAGCTGGGGACTGCTGGGGAGGTGCTCAGCCTGCCCAGAAGGTACGTTTGGGGGGGCTTAGGGGATGGGGAGCAGTGGGGTCAGAACCCCTCCCCCACTTCCAAGGGGCGGGGGGAGGAGGGGCTGGGCCCAGCTGTTCCCCCCTCATAGCTGGGGAGGGAACCCAGGAATCCTGACACTCTCTCCCTCCCCCCCCCACACAGCGCCCCGCGCCGGCTCCCCCGCCAGCTCGCCCTGCAGGCCTCCGGACGTGGCTGCCAGCTGGGCACCTGTCAGACCCACAACCTCTTCAGCTGGCTGTACCACATCGGGGCCCGCGACCTCAAGGACGGCTCCCAGAAGGACATGGCTGACCCCATGGGCTACGGACGCCGGCGGCGTGGCACCTAGGGCGGACGGCCCCGCGGAGACAGCGCCCGCTGCCCGCCGGGCTGGGCACGGCTGGGGCACACGGAGCCCCCCCCACCGCAGGGACACAGGCGGAGCCAGGGCAGCACCTCTGCCTGGAGACACGGGCACCGGCTGAGGGATGGGCACGGTTGGGGGGCACCCTCTGGAATCCAGCCCCCCCAAGAGACGCTGGCACCAGCCAACACCGGCTCCGGGCTGCCCCCCCGACAGCAGCATTGCACCATGACCCAGTCCCCTGCACAGAGGACAGCCCGAGGGGATTCACCAAGGACCGTGCCAGGCGGGGGGGGGGGGGGGGAACACGCCCCCCCCAGTAGTGCTCTCCCAGTGAGGGGGCAGCGCGGAAGCCCTCTGGGGACCCCCAAGGGATGCTGTGGGGCGGGGTGGAGACAGACTGAGGGGCAGGAGGGCTCTTCCTGCACCCCCATGTGTGATGGGGCCTGTGGGCCGAAGGGCAAATAAAGAGATTTATTTAAATGAACAGAGATGCCTCCTTCAATCTGGGGGGGGAGGGGAGCCAATAGGGAAATTGGCTTTGGGGTACAGTCATGCCCCCCCCAGAGCTGGGGAGAGAACCCAGGAGTCCTGGCTCCCACCCATCCCCCTTCCTGGCATGCCTGTGGGGCAGGGATCAGTGGGGTGGGGAGCAGTGAGCTCCACAGCAGGGTGTGGGGGGCGTTGGTGGGGGGAGAAGTGTGGGGGGCATTGGTGGGGGTGGCCTCACCAGGGCCCATCCGGCCCCACAGCTCCCCCCTCGCTCCACTGTCCTGGTGGCTGCATGTGTCCCCCTCCGCTAGGATCCCCTGGGGGCTGTGCCCACCCCTTCTCCACTCTTGCCCCGCCCCTCGCCCCACCCCTTCTCCACTCTTGCCCCTCCCCTCGCCCCACCCCTCCCCAATCTCTCTCTCTAGCCCCCCCTCCCTCCGGCTATGACGCTCCGCGCAGGCTCCAGACACGCGCGTCCCCCCCCCCCCCGCCTGCCCCCCCCTTCCCCGGGAGCTCCGGCGCCGCGCGAGCTGCTGGGCGAGGGGCTGCGGGGGAGGAGGCGAGGAGGGGGATGAGCTAGCGGAGGGGGGGGGCTGGAGGCAGCCGGGGTGGGGGGGGGACCCGGACGCTGCTGGCACTTCTAGCGGACACGCCGGCTTGGATCCTGGGGCAGAGAGGTGAGTGAGGGGGGGGGGAGCTGGGAGCCAGCCCCAACTCTGGGGGCGGGCGGGAGCCAGGACTCCTGGGTTCTCTGGCGGTGGGCGGGGGGGGCGGGAGCCAGGACTCCTGGGTTCTCTGGCGGGGGGGGAGGGGGCGGGCGGGAGCCAGGACTCCTGGGTTCTCTGGGGAGGGAGGGGGCGGGCGGAAGCCAGGACTCCTGGGTTCTCTGGCGGTGGGAGGGGGGGGGGCGGGAGCCAGGACTCCTGGGTTCTCTGGCGGGAGGGGGAGGGGGCGGGCGGGAGCCAGGACTCCTGGGTTCTCTGGTGGGGGGGGTCGGGGGGAGGGAGGGGGCGGGCGGAAGCCAGGACTCCTGGGTTCTCTGGCGGTGGGAGGGGGGGGCGGGAGCCAGGACTCCTGGGTTCTCTGGCGGGAGGGGGAGGGGGCGGGCGGGAGCCAGGACTCCTGGGTTCTCTGGCGGGGGGGGGGGGGGGCGGGAGGGAGCCAGGACTCCTGGGTTCTTTGAGGGGGGGCTGGGAGGGAGGGGGCGGTCGGGAGCCAGGACTCCTGGGTTCCCTGGCGGGGGGGGGGGGGAGTTGAAGGGAGGGGGCGGGCGGGAGCCAGGACTCCTGGGTTCTCTGGCGAGGGGGCGGGCGGGAGCCAGGACTCCTGGGTTCTCTGGTGGGGGGGGTCGGTGGGAGGGGGCGGGCGGGAGCCAGGACTCCTGGGTTCTCTGGCGGGGGGGGGTCGGTGGGAGGGGGCGGGAGGGAGCCAGGACTCCTGGGTTCTCTGGCGGGGGGGGGTCGGTGGGAGGGGGCGGGCGGGAGCCAGGACTCCTGGGTTCTCTGGTGGGGGGGGGGTCGGTGGGAGGGGGCGGGAGGGAGCCAGGACTCCTGGGTTCTCTGGTGGGGGGGTCGGTGGGAGGGGGCGGGCGGGAGCCAGGACTCCTGGGTTCTCTGGCGGAGGGGGGGGGGGAAGTTGAAGGGAGGGGGCGGGCGGGAGCCAGGACTCCTGGGTTCTCTGGTGGGGGGGGTCGGTGGGAGGGGGCGGGCGGGAGCCAGGACTCCTGGGTTCTCTGGTGGGGGGGGTTGGTGGGAGGGGGCGGGCGGGAGCCAGGACTCCTGGGTTCTCTGGCGGGGGGGGGGTCGGTGGAAGGGGGCGGGAGGGAGCCAGGACTCCTGGGTTCTCTGGCGGGGGGGGGGTCGTTGGGAGGGGGCGGGCGGGAGCCAGGACTCCTGGGTTCTCTGGTGGGGGGGGTCGGTGGGAGGGGGCGGGCGGGAGCCAGGACTCCTGGGTTCTGTGGCGGGGGGGGGGGGTCGTTGGGAGGGGGCGGGCGGGAGCCAGGACTCCTGGGTTCTCTGGTGGGGGGGTTGGTGGGAGGGGGCGGGCGGGAGCCAGGACTCCTGGGTTCTCTGGCAGGGGGCGGGGCTCTGATGGGTTTTTTCCTCAGCCCATTGATCCCTTTTAATGAGATTCCAGCCCCTGGGCACCCTCAGTGGGGCTGGCTGACCCAGGCCTTCAGAGCGGGTGCAGCCGGGGAGGGGCTGGGAGCCAGGACGCCTGGGTCCTTCGGGAGCTCAAGGGCTCTAGTGGGTTGGAGCCAGGAGGCCAGCGCCCCCCTCTAACCATTAGTCCCCACTCCTCCCCCAGAGCCAGGGACCCAGCCCAGGCGTCCTGCTCACCCAGGTTCTGCTCCAGCCTGGGCCCAGAGGCTGCCCAGAGGGCAAAGGGAGACTCGCCTGCCCCCGCCCCCTCCCCCGCCTGAGCGGGCAAAGGTCCCTGGCTGCGGAGGAGGGTGCTTGCCAGGCACAGCCCAGGGAGCCTCCGGACGCCCGGCTCCTCTCCCCAGGGAGCTGGCCTGAGCCTCCTTCGGCCCGCCCAGCCTCAGTTTCCCCACAGGTAGAACCCGCCCAGCAAGCTGAAACTGTGCGGCCTGCAGGGCAGAGGCAGCTGGGGCAATGAGGGGCAGTCGGTGGGGTGGGGCGGGGCTGTCACGCGTGGGGGTCCCTGGCGGGGCTCCTAGGGTCTCTCCTTGGCTCCGGGAGGGAAGCGGGGGGCCTATGGGTTAGAGCAGGCGGGTGGCGGGAAGGGAAGCTGGGGTCTCCTCTCCAGATCAGGGAAGGGAGCGGGGCCTAGGGGTTACAGCCAGGGGGAGGGGCTGGGATCCAGAATCTCTTCCTCCCCCCTCCCTGTGGGCATGAGGTGTCTGTGCCCCCCCCCCCATGGCTGGATTGTGAGGTCAGCGGCACGTCGGGGCCGGGTCACTGCAGAGCCGGGGCCGGCCTGGCGGCTGCTGGGAGGTCTGGGCCTGTTGGCAGCGCCCAGGTACGGCCGCGCCCCTGCTACTCCCGGCCCAAGGGGGGGGCTTGGTCTGCGGGGGGCCCCGAGGCCCCGGAAGGGGCAGGAGCATGGGGCCAGGCCTGCCGGCGGGTCCCTGTGGGTGACAGACCTGGGCCCAGGGTGGCCCCGGGACAGGTGCCCACCGGGGAGACACGTCCCAGCCTCGGGGGAGGGGCGGGGGCTGGGCACGCGGGGGGGCCCCTCGCCTGGCGCTGACATGTGGCCCTTTGGGGGCAGGGCTGCGTAGCGGGGCCCCTCTGGGGGAGGGGGCCGAGGGGGGGCCTGTCTCGTGGCTCCCAGCAGCGGGGTGGGCCCAGGCGTCCTGGCGGGCGGGGGGGGCGGTGCGGGTGCCCCACGCTCCGTCTCTCTGCCCCAGCTGCCCGCTAGCGCCCCCCGGAGATGGCGGAGGCGCACCAGGCCGTGGCTTTCCAGTTCACTGTCTCGCCCGAGGGCGTCGACTTGCGACTCAGCCATGCGGCCCTCAAGCAGGTCTACCTGGCCGGCCTGCGCTCCTGGAAGAAGAAAATCAGCCGCCTGCGGGTACACGGGGAGGCGGGGAAGGGACTGTGGGGTCAGACCATGGGGCAAGGATCGGGGGCTGGGGAGGACAAGGGGTCAGACTTTGGGGCAGGGATCAGGGGGAGCTGGGCGTGAGTTTGGGGGGCAGGTTGCTGGGGGGCTGGGGAGCTATGGGGCAGGTCTGGGGGATCCTGGGGGGCAGGTTGCTGAGAGGGTGGGTAGCTCTGGGGCGGGGCTAGAGGGAGCTGAGCGGAGGATCCAGGCGGCAGGCTGTTGGGGGGGTGGGGAGCTGTGGGGCAGGGCTGGGCAGAGCTGGGTGGTGGATTGGGTGGGGGGGAGGGGCTGGGCGGTGGATCTGGGGGGGAGCTGTGGGGCAGGGCTGGGCGGAGCTGGGTGGTGGATTGCGTAGGGGAGGGGCTGGGCGGTGGATCTGGGGGGGAGCTGTGGGGCAGGGCTGGGCGGAGCTGGGTGGTGGATCGGGTGGGGGGCTGGACGGTGGATCTGGGGGGGAGCTGTGGGGCAGGGCTGGGCAGAGCTGGGTGGTGGATTAGGTGGGGGAGGGGCTGGGCGGTGGATCTGGGGGGGAGCTGTGGGGCAGGGCTGGGCAGAGCTGGGTGGTGGATTGGGTGGGGGGAGGGGCTGGGCGGTGGATCTGGGGGGGAGCTGTGGGGCAGGGTTGGGCGGAGCTGGGTGGTGGATCGGGTGGGGGGCTGGGCGGTGGATCTGGGGGGGAGCTGTGGGGCAGGGTTGGGCGGAGCTGGGTGGTGGATCGGGTGGGGGGAGGGGCTGGGCGGTGGATCTGGGGGGGAGCTGTGGGGCAGGACTGGGCGGAGCTGGGTGGTGGATTGGGTGGGGGGAGGGGCTGGGCAGTGGATCTGGGGGGGAGCTGTGGGGCAGGGCTGGGCAGAGCTGGGTGGTGGATTGGGTGCGGGGAGGGGCTGGGCGGTGGATCTGGGGGGGGAGCTGTGGGGCAGGGTTGGGCGGAGCTGTGTGGTGTATCTGGTGGGGGGCTGGGCGGTGGATCTGGGGGGGAGCTGTGGGGCAGGGTTGGGCGGAGCTGGGTGGTGGATCGGGTGGGGGGGCTGGGCGGTGGATCTGGGGGGGAGCTGTGGGGCAGGGTTGGGCGGAGCTGGGTGGTGGATTGGGTGGGGGGGCTGGGCGGTGGATCTGGGGGGGAGCTGTGGGGCAGGGTTGGGCGGAGCTGGGTGGTGGATTGGGTGGGGGGGCTGGGCGGTGGATCTGGGGGGGAGCTGTGGGGCAGGGTTGGGCGGAGCTGGGTGGTGTATCTGGTGGGGGGCTGGGCAGTGGATCTGGGGGGGAGCTGTGGGGCAGGGTTGGGCGGAGCTGGGTGGTGGATTGGGTGGGGGGGCTGGGCGGTGGATCTGGGGGGGAGCTGTGGGGCAGGGCTGGGGGCAGGACCCAGGCTCATCCCTGGCTCCGTGCTGCTCCTGCTCAGTCCCATCTGCCCCACAGAACAGCCTGGTGACGGGCGTGTTCCCCGCCAGCCCGGCCAGCTGGCTCGTCATGGCCGTGGCCATCCTGGCCAGCCAGGCCTCTCGCCTCGACCCCTCCATGGGCCTCATTGGCAAGATCAAGGAGCAGCTGCCTGCCAGGTGCGGGGGGGGGGGGGTACCTGGGGTACAGGGGAAGAGCATGGGGGGCAGGGACAGATGTGTGGGGCTGGCGGGCAGAGGGAGGGAGGGGCACTGAGGGGCACAGCTGGGGACAGATTTTCCGGGGATGCAGGGGGTCTGGGGGACTAGCTGGGGCGGAGGTACTGTGGATATGGGGCAGGGCGGGGGCCCCCAGGGACGGAGGAGGCCCTGGGGGGCAGGGCGGGGGCCCCCGGGGACGGAGGAGGCCCTGGGGGGCAGGGCGGGGGCCCCCGGGGACGGAGGAGGCCCTGGGGGGCAGAGCGGGGGCCACCGGGGACGGAGGAGGCCCTGGGGGGCAGGGCGGGGGCCCCCGGGGACGGAGGAGGCCCTGGGGGGCAGGGCGGGGGGCCCGGGCGGTCCAGACTGAGCCCCATCCCCACGCAGCCCCTGGCTGTCGGAGCCGGCCCGGGCGGGGCTGGGCGCGCTGGCCTTCGCCACCCTGCTGTGGCTGGGACTGGTGGTGACCATGCGGGGAGCCCTGCGAGCCCTGCTCTGCTACCACGGCTGGATGGAGGAGGAGCACGGCCGCACCTCCAACGCCACCAAGCTCTGGCTGGTACGTGCTGGGGGCCCCGGGGGGCTGGCACTTGCCACGAGGCCGGGGCCACATGGGGGTTGTGGGGGGCCCAGTGGCGTGTCCCGGGGGAAGGGGGCTGGCGCTTTCCAGGGGGCTGGGGCCAGGCTGGGGGGTCCCTGTCCTAGGAAGCGAGTGCCCCCGGCTGTGTGTCTGCGGGGGGGGGGGCGGCTCTCTGCCCTGCCCCCCGGCTCTCTGCCCCCAGGCGCTGGTCAAGATCTTTGCCGGCCGCAGGCCCATGCTGTACAGCTACCAGGCCTCCCTGCCGCGCCTGCCCGTCCCCGCCGTGCGTGACACCCTGCAGCGGGTGAGCCTCGGGGGGGGGCAGGAATCTTCGGGGGGGTTCTGGGGCTCTCTGGGGGCTGAAAGGGAATGTGGGGGGAGGGGCCATAGGGAGGTTCTGGGGTGCTGGAAGGAGGGCCATAGGGAGGTGCTGGGGTTGTTCTGGGGGGCTGGGAGGAGGGCCATAGAAGATTCTGGGGGGCTGGAAGGAGGGGCCATGGGGAGGTGCTGGGGTTGTTCTGGGGGGCTGGGAGGAGGGCCATAGGAAGATTCTGGGGGGCTGGAAGGAGGGGCCATGGGGAGGTGCTGGGGTTGTTCTGGGGGGCTGGGAGGAGGGCCATAGGAAGATTCTGGGGGGCTGGAAGGAGGGGCCATGGGGAGGTGCTGGGGTTGTTCTGGGGGGCTGGGAGGAAGGGCCGTGGAGAAGTTCTGGGGGGCTGGAGGAAGGAGTCATGGGGAGGTGCTGGGGGGCTGGAGGAGGGGATGCGGAGGGCCCTGGGAAGAGGGGGTTTGGGGGCTCTGGGTGCTAGGGGAGTCCTGGGGGCTGGAGAGGGTGGACGGGGAGCCTACCCCACGGGGGTGCCCTGGGGGGGCTGGGGTGGGTCGGCTGACCCCCGGCTCTGCCCCCAGTACCTGGAGTCGGTGCGCCCCCTGCTGTCGGACCTGCAGTTCCAGCGGGCGACCGCCCTGGCCCGGGATTTTGAGCGCTCACTGGGCCCCCGGCTGCAGTGGTACCTCACCCTCAAGTCCTGGTGGGCCACCAATTACGTGAGTTGCCGTCCGGGGGGCTGGGGGACCGGCTGCAGGGGAGGGGTGGCGGGGGGCGCTGGGTGGCGGGGGGCTGGGGTACGGCAGAGGGTGGAATTGAGCGGCGAAGGGGTCCATGGGGGGGGCGCTGGGTGGTGGGGGGTTGGGGTCCGGCAGAGGGTGGAATTGAGCAGTGAAGGGGTCCATGGGGGGGGGCGCTGGGTGGTGGGGGGTTGGGGTCCGGCAGAGGGTGGAATTGAGCGGCGAAGGGGCCCAAGGGGGGGGGCGCTGGGTGACGGGGGGTTGGGAGTCCGGCAGGGGGTGGAATTGAGCGGCGAAGGGGTCCATGGGGGGGTGCTGGGTGACGGGGGTGGGGGTACGGCAGAGGGTGGAATTGAGCAGTGAAGGGGTCCATGGGGGGGCGCTGGGTGACGGGGGTGGGGGTCCGGCAGAGGGTGGAGCCAAGTGGCAAGAGGGCTCGTGGCGGCCCATGGCCAGGCTGCAGGAGGTGGGGTCACAGTGGGGCCGGGCTCTGACTCTCTTTAGCCTCCCCCCCAGGTGAGTGACTGGTGGGAGGAATACGTCTACCTGCGGGCCCGGAGCCCCCTCATGGTGAACAGCAACTACTACGCCATGGTGAGTCCTGGGGGCCCCCACCCTGTGGGGGGTGTATGGGGTCCTAGTACCTGGCTCTGACCCTGTGGGGGGTGTATGGGGTCCCAGTACCTGGCTCTGACCCTGTGGGGGGTGTATGGGGTCCTAGTACCTGGCTCTGGCCCTGTGGGGGTGTATGGGGTCCCCGTACCTGGCTCTGGCCCTGTGGGGGGTTCTATGGGGTTCCCTTACCCGGCTGTGGCCCAGTGGGGAGTGTATGGGGTCCCCGTACTCGGCTCCGGCCCTGTGGGGGTGTATGGGGTCCCCGTACCTGGCTCTGGCCCTGTGGGGGGTTCTATGGGGTTCCCTTACCCGGCTGTGGCCCTGTGGGGGTGTATGGGGTCCCTGTACTTGGCTCCGGCCCTGTGGGGGGTTCTATGGGTTCCCACGTTTAGCTCTGTCCCTCACCCCCTTCTCCGCCCGCCCCCCAGGATTTCCTGTACGTCACCCCGACGCCCATCCAGGCGGCCCGGGCGGGGAACGTGGTTCACGCCATGCTGCTCTATCGGCGCAAGCTGAACCGCGAGGAGATCAAACCGGTGAGGGGGGCTCGGGGGTGTCCGACAGGACAGTGGGGGGGGGTGTGCAGTGCCGGGTGGGGGATGGGCACTGGCATGTCTCTGGGGGGGTCCATCCCTCTGGGGTGTAGCAGGAGGGCATGGCCCCCCAGGTGTGGCCCCTTCCCTTTTGGGGGGCTGCGCCCCATCCCTGCAGGGGGCCCGCTACACTTTGCCCCTACGAGTTTTGAGCTCTAGACCCCAGGTACCTTGTTCTGCCCTAGACGCACCTGCCCCCCAGAAGCCAGTGGACAGCACTAGGGATAAGGGGGGCTCAGGGCTGGGCTGTCTCCCCATACCCCTGCCCAGCTGTGGGGCAGGGAGCAGGAGGCCTGGGGGGCTGCATGGATGTGGGGCTGGAGGCTGCGCTGTGGGGGGCTGGGGAGTCTCTCGTGTGTGGTTCTGTTTTAGCATGGGGCAGGGAGCTGCACCCTGGGGGGGTCTGTGGGGTGAGTGACCCTCCCCGCTGCCCCCCAGCTGATGATCCAGGGCACGCTGCCCTTGTGCTCCGCGCAGTACGAACGCATGTTCAACACCACCCGCATCCCTGGAGTGGAGGCAGGTAGGAGCCCCCCACCGAGCCCCCGATGGAAACTTGGCCCCAGATTAAATACCCCCGAGAGAGCTTGTACATTGGGGGGCTCAGAGCTGGGGGACCCAGGCTGGGGGTGGGGGGACATGGGGGGGGCTCAGAGCGGGGGAACCTCAGGGAGGAGGTGGGAGGACATGGGGGGGGCTCAGAGCGGGGGAACCTCAGGGAGGAGGTGGGAGGACATGGGGGGGGCTCAGAGCGGGGGGACCCAGGCTGGGGGTGGGGGGACATGGGGGGCTCAGAGCGGGGGGACCCAGGCTGGGGGTGGGGGGACATGGGGGGCTCAGAGCGGGGGGACCCAGGCTGGGGTTGGGGGGACATGGGGGGCTCAGAGCGGGGGAACCTCAGGGAGGAGGTGGGAGGACATGGGGGGGCTCAGAGCGGGGGGACCCAGGCTGGGGGTGGGGGGATATGGGGGGCTCAGAGCGGGGGAACCTCAGGGAGGAGGTGGGAGGACATGGGGGGGGCTCAGAGCGGGGGAACCTCAGGGAGCGGTTGGGAGGACATGGGGGGGCTCAGAGCGGGGGGACCCAGGCTGGGGTTGGGGGGACATGGGGGGGCTCAGAGCGGGGGGACCCAGGCTGGGGTTGGGGGGACATGGGGGGGGCTCAGAGCGGGGGAACCTCAGGGAGCGGTTGGGAGGACATGGGGGGGCTCAGAGCAGGGGGACCCAGGCTGGGGGTGGGGGGACATGGGGGGGCTCAGAGCGGGGGGACCCAGGCTGGGGGTGGGGGGACATGGGGGGCTCAGAGCGGGGGGACCCAGGCTGGGGGTGGGGGGACATGGGGGGCTCAGAGCGGGGGAACCTCAGGGAGGAGGTGGGAGGACATGGGGGGGGCTCAGAGCGGGGGGACCCAGGCTGGGGGTGGGGGGACATGGGGGGCTCAGAGCGGGGGAACCTCAGGGAGGAGGTGGGAGGACATGGGGGGGGCTCAGAGCGGGGGGACCCAGGCTGGGGGTGGGGGATGCAGTGGGGAGGATCCCGGGGGGCTGGCTGTGGAGGGGCCAAGGTGCAGCCCTGCACGGCCCCACGCCCCCGCCCCCCCCAGACACGCTGCAGCACAGGCGGGACAGCCAGCACCTGGCCGTCTTCCACGCCGGCCGCTTCTACCGCCTGGACCTCTACCACGGGGGGCGGCTGCTGGGCCCCCGCGCGCTGCAGGCCCAGTTCCAGCGCATCCTGGACGACCCCGCGCCCCCCGCGCCCGGTGAGGAGACCCTGGCCGCCCTGACCGCAGGGCCCCGGTGAGCGCCTGGGAGGGGGCAGGGCAGGTGGGGGAGGGGCAGGGGGGCAGTGACAGGAGGGGAGGGGAGGCAGAGACTGGAGGGGGGTGGGGCTGTGGGTGGGGCAGGGGGGCAGTGACAGGAGGGGAGGGGAGGGGATGTGGGTGGGGGAGGGGGAGGGGAGGCAGAGACTGGAGGGGGGTGGGGGTGGGGCAGGGGGGCAGTGACAGGAGGGGAGGGGCTGTGGCTGGGGGAGGGGTGGAAGAGGCAGTGACTGGAGTGGGCGGGGCAGGTGGGGGAGGGTTGTGGGTGGGGGTGGGCCAGGGGAGGCAGTGATTGGAGGGAGAGGGGCAGGTGGGGGAGGGTTGTGAGTGGGGGTGGGGCAGGGGAGGCAGTGATTGGAGGGGGCGGGGCAGGTGGGGGAGGGTTGTGGGTGGGGGTGGGGCAGGGGGGCAGTGACAGGAGGGGAGGGGCTGTGGCTGGGGGAGGGGTGGAAGAGGCAGTGACTGGAGTGGGCGGGGCAGGTGGGGGAGGGCTGTGGGTGGGGGTGGGGCAGGGGAGGCAGTGACTTTGGAGGGGGCGGGGCAGGTGGGGGAGGGTTGTGGGTGGGGGTGGGGCAGGGGGGCAGTGACAGGAGGGGAGGGGCTGTGGCTGGGGGAGGGGTGGAAGAGGCAGTGACTGGAGTGGGCGGGGCAGGTGGGGGAGGGGTGGAAGAGGCAGTGACTGGAGTGGGCGGGGCAGGTGGGGGAGGGCTGTGGGTGGGGGTGGGGCAGGGGAGGCAGTGACTTTGGAGGGGGCGGGGCAGGTGGGGGAGGGTTGTGGGTGGGGGTGGGGGAGGGGGGCAGTGACAGGAGGGGAGGGGCTGTGGCTGGGGGAGGGGTGGAAGAGGCAGTGACTGGAGTGGGCGGGGCAGGTGGGGGAGGGGCTGTGGGTGGGGGTGGGGCAGGGGAGGCAGTGACTTTGGAGGGGGCGGGGCAGGTGGGGGAGGGCTGTGGGTGGGGGTGGGGCAGGGGAGGCAGTGACAGGAGGGGCCCAGGCCGACAGCCCCCCGCCCCTTCCCGCAGGGAGCCGTGGGCCCGGGCTCGCCGGACGTACTTCGGGTCGGGCCGGAACCAGGAGTCGCTGCGGGCGGTGGAACGAGCCGCCTTCTTCGTCACGCTGGACAGCTCGGAGCAGGGGCTGCTGGGCCCCGAGCCGGGCCGGGCGCTGGACCAGTACTCCAAGGCCCTGCTGCACGGGCAGTGCCATGACAGGTGGGGACCCTGGCCCCCAGGACCCTCAGGAGACAGGGCTGCAGCAGGGGCCCCTCCCCTCCCCTCCCGGCTCCTTCCTCTGTCTCCTGCCGCGCCCCCTCCGCCGCGAGGGGCTCTCACCCACGGCCCCTTGCAGGTGGTTTGATAAATCCTTCACCCTGATCGTCTTCCGCAACGGCAAGATGGGGCTGAACGCGGAGCACTCCTGGGCCGACGCCCCCGTCATCGGCCACCTCTGGGAGGTACGCCCGGGCGCCTGGGGTCCCAGCCGGGGGGCGGGGGGGGCTAGGAGTCTAGAGGCCTCAGTGCCCTCCCTTCTTTGGGGGGGGCAGCCTTTGCTTCAGGAGGGGAGGGGGAGCTAATGGTAAGGGTTGGGGGGAGCCTAGGGTTACGTGCTGGCTCTGGAAGGGGAGAGGGGCCTAGCGGTTAGAGCTGGCAGGGGTGGGGGAGCCAGGAGGCCTAGGTTCTGAGCTGGCTCTGGGAAGGGAGAGGGGCCTAGTGGTTAGAGCTGGCAGGGGTGGGGGAGCCAAGAGGCCTAGGTTCTGAGCTGGCTCTGGGAAGGGAGAGGGGCCTAGCGGTTAGAGCTGGCAGGGGTGGGGGAGCCAGGAGGCCTGGGTTCTGAGCTGGCTCTGGGAAGGGAGAGGGGCCTAGTGGTTAGAGCTGGCAGGGGAGGGGGGGGCCAGGAGGCCTGGGTTCTGAGCTGGCTCTGGGAGGGGAGTGGGGCCTAGTGGTTAGAGCTGGCAGGGGTTGGGGGAGCCAGGAGGCCTGGGTTCTGAGCTGCCTGTGTCCCCACCCTGCAGTACACGCTGGCCACAGACGTCTTCAACCTGGGCTACAATGCGGACGGACACTGCAAGGGGGAGCTGGAGCCAGGCCTCCCCCCGCCTCAGAAGCTGCAGTGGGAGATCCCGCAGGAGGTGGGAGCAGGGGAGGGGCTGTGTGTAGTGGGAGGAGCCAAAGGAAGGTGGGGGTGGGGCCAAAGGAAGGCAGGAGAGTGGCTGGAGTGGGGGCGGGGCCAAAGGAAGGTGGGGGTGCGACTGAGATGGGGGCGGGCCCAAAGGACAGGGGGAGTGGCTGGGTGGGAGGCGGAGCTAAAGGAAGGTGGGTGGGGCCTGGGGTCAGGCAGTGGGGGATACTTGGGGGCAGGTCACTGCTCTGACCCCCCCGTACCCCGCCCAGTGCCAGCGAGTGATCCAGGGCTCCCTGCGGGTGGCGCGGGCGCTGGCGGACGACGTGGATTTTCACACCTTCGCCTTCAAGGACTTCGGCAAGGGGCTGATCAAGAAATGTCGCACCAGCCCCGACAGCTTCATCCAGCTGGCCTTGCAGCTGGCCCACTACCGGGTACGGCCCCTGCCCGCCCCATGGCCTGCGCTGCCCCCCAGCCCCGACCGCACCAGCTAACCGGCCCTGCAGCTGGTGCACACCGGCTGTGGCCCCGGTGGGGCCATGTCCCAGTGCCGGGGGAGGGGTCCCCGTGTACCAGCCCCCCCTAACTGCACGCCCCCCCCAGGACAAGGGGAAGTTCTGCCTGACCTACGAGGCGGCCATGACGCGGCTGTTCCGCGAGGGGCGCACGGAGACCGTCCGCTCCTGCTCCATCGAGTCGTGCAGCTTTGTCCGAGCCATGACGGACCCTGCCCAGAGCGTGAGTGGGGGAAGGGGCCTGGGATCCGGGGGGGGGGGGGTCCCCTCATGCGGGGAGCCGGCTGCCATCTGGGGGAGTCGCCCGCCTCTCGCTCCTCGCCAGGTTTGCCTCCTCGGGCCTGGCACGGTGAGCCGGGTGCAGGGCTGGGGGAAGGGGGAGAGGACCGTCACTGTTCCCTGACCCCCCCCCCCCCGGTGCATCCCCCCAGGCCTCCCAGCGCCTGGCCCTGTTCCGCGTGGCGGCGGCCAAGCACCAGACCCTGTACCGCCGGGCCATGGTGGGCGCCGGCATCGACCGACACCTCTTCTGCCTCTACGTGGTCTCCAAGTACCTGGGCGTGGACTCCCCCTTCCTCAGGGAGGTGCGTGGTGTACTTGGGGGACCACCAGGGCGGGGCTTAAGGGGGAGGAGCAATCTCCAGGAGAGGGAGGAGCTTGTGGGGAAAGGGGTGGGGCTTGAAGGGGTGGGTCTCAGGGCAGATCTTGGCGACTCAGGAGATGGGGCTTGGGAGGCATGGGAGCGGGGTGTTGGGAGGGGGCAGGGCACGCTCTGGGAGGGGGCAGGGCTCGGAATCGGGGGGCGGGGCTGGGCCTTCACCCTGCCCTGCCCTGCCCTGCAGGTGCTGTCGGAGCCGTGGGGCCTGTCCACCAGCCAGACGCCCATCCAGCAACTTGAGCTCTTCGACCTCCGCAGCCACCTTGACTACATCTCCTGCGGGGGCGGCTTCGGGCCGGTGAGCTCCCGGCCAGTGGGAGGGGGGCTGGGGGACAGGAGGGGCGTTGGTGGGGGGGCTGAGACCCAGGGGAGGGGGACTGGGAGCCAGGAGCTGGGCTGGGGGACAGGAACTGGGCTGGGGGGGGGGGGGTCTGGAAGCCAGGAAGCGGGGTGGGGAAGAGGGGCTGCTTGGGGGGGCTGGGAGCCAGGACTCCTGGGTTCTCTCTGCCCCAGGTGGACGATAACGGCTATGGGGTGTCCTACATCGTTATCGGCGAGGACCTGATCACGTTCCATGTCTCCTGCAAGTTCTCCAGCCCTGAGACGGTGAGGGGAAGCCGGTGGGGGGGGGGGTCCTCCTAAATCCCTCCCCCCCGCTACAACCTCTCCTTGCCCCCCCACTAACCCAGCCCGTCTCTCCTCAGGACGCTCACCGGTTTGGGGCGAACATCCGCACAGCTCTGCTCGACCTCCGGGCTCTGTTCAATCTGCCCCCCAAGTAGCCTAAGAGCTGGGGGGGGCTGCAGCTGGATTTCCTCCCCCCAATAAAGCCATGGGGCATGCAGACCCCTGGAGGGGATGGGCTGTGTTTGTGTTCAGAGACACCCCCCCATGCTGCATGTGGCGTGGGTTGGTTCTGCTGGGGTGCGTGCCTGGGCTGGGCGCCACGTCCCCAGCTCCTGCTGCCCCCTGCCTTCCCATGGCCCCTAGAAAATGGGGGGAATTTGCCACTCACCCCCCCCCCCCCCCGCAAAAAAAGTGTTCAGGGGGCTGTGGCCACTGGGGGAGTTTGGGGTTAGGGCCCCCAAGGGGAGCAGGGTCCCCCGCTACTTGGGGCAGGTTTTTAACTGTTTGCAAGGGGGGGGGGAGTGTGATGGGGGCAGGACCCCCCCTGGGGTGTAAGGGGCACAGAGCCTGGAGTCGCTGCTTGCAAACGCAGATTGGCAATAAAGGTCTGACAGCAACGACCGTAAGCATCTTCTGTCATGGTGTGCGTGGGGGGGGGGTCATTAGATTTCCCTGCCCTCCTCTCCGGGTATCTGCCCTAGAGCAGCATCCAGCCCCCCACAGAAGGGCCCTGGACTGATCTCTTCCCCCCCCCCCCACACGGCAGAGACAAAGGGCCTGGGCAGGTGCTTTATTGGTGGCAGCGGTGGGATTCAGCGCTGCTGCATGGGAGGCGGCGCCATGGGCTGGGGCCCCCCCTCTTGGGACAGCTGGGCCTGCAGGCAGCTGAGCCGGGTGTGGAGCGGGTCCAGGCTGGGGGGCTTCTCCCTGCGGGGGCAGAAGGAGAGGGGTCATGCTTGGGTTCTCCGAGAGCCTTTGTGAGGCTCACGAGCCTTGCAAACTGCTGGGCTATGAATTTGCCGTTGCCGGGTCGCCCCATGCGCTGTTCTCTGAACATGCAGCCGCGGTCCCAGGAGTGAGGAAAAGCCAGACAATATCGTCCTGCCGCCCTATACGTGCCCGGCCCTCCCCCCGGCTCCGAAACAAGCTGTTGGAATTGGAAAAGAGGCAGAGACAAGCGATGATGCAGGAGGGAGCATCTCCTGAGTCTCTTGCTGCTGCCAGGGGGGATACAACAGGCCAGCATGGCCGTGATCTGTGTGGAGCATGTGTGTGTTACCCCTTTGTGTGACACGGGAGCCAGGGGTTGCCCCCAGGATGCTACCAGGTAGCGGGTTTGACACACAAAGGCAAGAGCGATAGGGTTGCCCCTATTGTTCCATGTCCTGGGGAAGGCCTTGAGCCTCCACAGTCCATGGGCAGGGAGTTCCGCAGGTTAACACTGCAGGCAGCAGCCTGAGTGGCCCCCAACATGGGGGGGCGGATACCCCCTCCTTCAGGGGCCCCGTTACTCACTGGGGGTTGAGTCGGACCCGTTCCACATAGGTCTTGGCTCTCAGGGCTTCATCCTGGGCCAGACGCAGGTTGGAGCTCAGGGTCTCGGCTCGGGCGTGATTCTCAAGGGTGGCTTGCTCCAGCTCCTGCACCGGGGGAGGGGAAGGAACAGACTCATTAGGCGGGGGGGGGGGGGGAGAATTAAGGAGGGAGGAACATGGGGTGGGGGAGCGGGCTTGTGGGGAGCCCCAGCCCGTAAAGATGGGGTGGGAGGGGAGGGCTGCACAGCCCCTGCTCCTGTTGTGGGCTAGGGAGTGTCCCCCTGAAAGACTCCTGACCCCCCCACACTCCCGCTGCCCCCCCCCCCCCGCAGCCCCTGCGCCCGGCCCTGCCGCTGCCCCCCCCCCCCCCCCCGCAGCCCCTGCGCCCGGCCCTGCTCCTGTTGTGGGCTAGGGAGTGTCCCCCTGAAAGACTCCTGACCCCCCCGCCCTGCCGCTGCCCCCCCTCCCTCCCGCAGCCCCTGCGCCCGGCCCTGCTCCGCCACGTACCAGGATCTTGGTCTGCAGCCGCTGGCAGGCAGGGCAGGGGGCTGGGGGCAGCCCGCGTTGCCTCAGCTCCTCCAGCAGGGGCGCCACCGCGCACTCCACCGCCTGCCGCAGGCTCTGGGCGCTGACACAGCCCTGGCTGGGGGGGGGACAACGGTCCAAGAGCCTGCTGGTGCCCCCCACTCCCGCCCCGCCCCCCCCAGGCCTGTCGGTGCCCCCCACTCCCGCCCCGCCCCCCCTGGCCTGTCGGTGCCCCCCACTCCCGCCCCGCCCCCCCTGGCCTGTCGGTGCCCCCCCACTCCCGCCCCGCAGCCCCCGTTCTCCCAGCTGCTGCTACCTGACACAGCTGGCGGGGGGCCGTTCGGGCAGCTCCAGGCCCCGCAGGTTCCCCAGCTGACGGGCCACGTCCTCAAGCAGGGGCCTGACCAGCCGCAGCCCCTCGATGTCGGCGCGGAGCTGGCTCAGGGCCTGGGCCGTGTGGCTCGCGCTGCGGGGGGGCGAGGGACGGCCTGAGTCTGCCGCTGGCCTGCGGCCGGGGGTGGGGGGGCTCGGGCCTGGAGGAAGGGGTGGGGCTGGGGGAGCTCGGAGCTGTGTGAGAAGGGGGTGGCCCCGACGGGGGGGGGGCTGGACCGCGCCGGGCTGGGGGGCTCTGCGCCAAAGGAGGCCAGGGCCCCAGGGAACCCAGCCTGTGACAAGCCCTTCCCGGCCTTCCCCAGAGCCAGGCTGGGGGGTGGCGCTGAGGCGGGGGGCGGAAAGGGGGCACAACACCCCATAGGGTGCGGGGGCAAGGAGCCGCTGCCTGGGGGCACCACCCCGCAGCCAGACACACGGACGCCCGGCCCTGAGCAAGCTGCAGCTGCACCCACCTGAGCGGCACCTCGCTGGGTGCCCGACCCCTCTCCCCTGCCCCGCTGCGCCAGCGGGAAGGGGCCCCGGCCCAGCTGCTGAGATGGAGCCTGCCCCTGCAGGGGGAGGACGGGGAGGGGGACTATGTGACGGGGGGGGGGGTAATGTCACAGCTGGCGCTTTGCCCCGGAGCAGGGCCCCGAACTTTCCTAGGCCCCTGGCTAAGCGGCCCCCCGGCTTCGGTCTCGTGGGGGGGGGGGTGACGACGAAGGGGGAATTTTCTTCCCTTTGGTATGTGAGGGCTACTGGCCTGTAATAACCCTGGGCGTGCCTCAGTTTCCCTGGGCACGGCTCTGGTGCCTGGGTGGGGATGGGAATTTCAGTGCGAGTGTCTCCCCCACACACCCACCGAACCTGAGCCTGGCAGGGGGCGATTGGGTGACACCTTATGCCGGGGAAGCAGGATAAAGGCCGGAGAAGGGGCCTGGTAGGGGGCTGGCACCAGGGGCTGGAATGGGGGCCGGGCTGGCTGGGGAGGGGACAAGGAGGTGGGGGCCAATGCACCAGCCCCCCCAACCTAGGCTCATCCCACCCCCTGCCCCCCTCACCTGGACTCCTCCAGCGCAGCACCCGTCCCTCTGCCCTCTGGCCCGATGCCCAGCGCCCCCTGCTGGCGTCCAGCCGCATCGGTGGGGCTGCCCCCGGCCTCCTCCGCACTGCGCGTGGGGATCCCTGCGGCCACCTGCTGCTCCGGCTCCTGCCCCTGCCCGCCGAGCTCCCCGCCCTGCGCCTGCCGCTGCAGCATCCGCAGCTTCTCCTGGGGGCAGGGCTGTGAGCTTCCCCCCGGCAGTGCCCCGACCAGAGACCCCGGGGCTGTGAGCTTCCCCCCGGCAGTGCCCGACCAGAGACCCCGGGGCTGTGAGCTTCCCCCCGGCAGTGCCCCTGACCAGAGACCCCGGGGCTGTGAGCTCCCCCCCGGCAGTGCCCCGACCAGAGATCCCGGGGCTGTGAGCTTCCCCCCGGCAGTGCCCCAACCAGAGACCCCGGGGCTGTGAGCTTCCCCCCGGCAGTGCCCCGACCAGAGACCCCGGGGCTGTGAGCTTCCCCCCGGCAGTGCCCCCGACCAGAGACCCCGGGGGCTGTGAGCTTCCCCCCGGCAGTGCCCCGACCAGAGATCCTGGGGCTGTGAGCTTCCCCCCAGCAGTGCCCCCTGCCAGACACCCCGGTGCTGTGAGCTTCCCCCCAGCAGTGTCCTCAGCCAGGGACCCTGGGCTGCGAGCTTCCCCGCGGCAGTGCCCAGCTGGGCCCCGCCCTCACCTCCAGCAGCACTGAGCTTTTCTTGAGTGCGTTGGTTTTGATCTCCGTGTCTTCTACCGACTGGCTGACCTTGCGGCAGCTTTCCTGGGGGGGGCGGAGAGGAAGGGGTTAGCATCCTGGGGAGCTGGTCCCCCCGCTCCGGCACGGGGCCCGGGGCCCCCCTCACCTGGAGCTGGGTGCAGTACTCCTCCAGGTCCTCCGCCTCCCGCCGTCGGCGCTCCAGGGTGTCGCACAGCATGGAGCACTCGCTCTGGGGGGCAGAGGAGGAGGGGTCACAGGCAGGGGGGCACGGCCTGGGCTGGGAATAGGGGAGCCATGGAGGGGAATCGGGGGGGCAGGCGGCCATGAGGGGCACCGACCTGGAGGCTCTGCACCCGCCGGTTGACGCGGGACGCCCGCTCCTTGAGGCTGGTGACGGAGTCCTTGGCACGCACCAGGCCGCTGGTCACCATGTCCTGGGGGGGAGGGAGATGGCAACAGGGGGTCAGGGGGCCCCCCACACCTGGGATCCCCCTGTTGACCCCCTCCTACCTGGGACCCAAGGAGTAGATTCTACTGCCCCCATATAGGGGGAGTCCCACTAGGAGAATCCCCGGGGGGGGGGTGCCCACAAGGAGAGAGGTGCTGATGGGCGAGGGCTGGGGGGGGGGGGGTCTTTGCACATGGGGAGGGTGTTGGTGTCCCCAGACAGAATGGAGGGGTCTGTGTCGACCCACCCGGGTGTGGTATCTCCGGGGGGGAGGGTCAGTCACCCAGGGCGGGGTCCCACAAGCAGAGGGGTCTCACCAGGGGGGTGGGCGGGTCGGTGTCGTCCTCAGACCAGGCCGGGTCCCCGTGGGGCAGGGGCGGGCTCAGGGGGGCAGCCCCCCGCCCGGCCCCGTCGTCCGTGGACTCAGAGTCCTCGCCCGTCAGGTTGAGCAGCGAGACGTTGGTGCAGGCTGAGGAGCGCTTCAGGTTCAGGCGGGGAGGGGGCTCGCCGGCCAGGGGGGGCTCCACCCTGCGGGGAGGGGGTGGGGTCAGCCACTCCCATCCTGCCTGCTCCCCACAACTCCCTTCCCCCCCGCCCAGTCAGGCCCAGCCCCCTTCTTTGCTCCCCACAGCCTGCCCCCTTTCCCCCCATCCCGCTGTCCCCAGGCCCCACCCATGGAAGGACACAGCTTTCTTCTTTTTGGGGAGCCCCTTGGGGCTGGCTTTGCCCAACAGGTCCCGGGTGCTCTGGGTTCGGGTCTCTGCCCCAGAGGGGGGGTCCCCAGCCTCGTTGATCTCCTTCGACTGCCAGATGGTTTTCACCACCACGCTGGCCATGATCCTGGCTGGGCCGGGCCCTGGGGGCTCCTCCAGCAGGGGCCAGGCCCTCGCGCCAAGGGCAGGCTGCTGGTGCCTGGCAGTTCACTAGAGCAAGGGACTAGAGCTCGGTAAAGAGGGTGGCGGAGCTGGTGCCAGCCCCTCGTGCGAAGGGCTTTCGCCGTGAGCTGCCCCAGCTGCACCCCCCGTGACCTCACAAGCGCCACCGCGGCCACAGCCGTCAGGTGACACCCCCGCAAGGTTCCATGAGGTCATCGGGGTTCTTCAAGAGGAAGGGGCCGGCGTGTGTGTCATAGACGCTGCACTGCTCCAGGGGAAGAGCCACTTCTCGTGGGCCCAAAGCGGGAGGGGCCAGAGGGGGAGCTCTTTGCCCAAAGGCCTGATCTAGCAGTTGGGAACCCCTGGGAGCCTGCGACAACGCTGGGAGCACTGGCCGGTGCTGGCACTCGGGCGCTCTGTGCCCCGGGGCAGGTGTGATCTCCGGGCCCCACGCCCGGCCCGCTCATCTCGGTGTCCCAGCTAGGCACCCAGAACCAGGCCAGCCGGCTGAGGGGCGCTGCGTATCACAGGGCCGGGCCTGGAGTTCCCTCGCTGACACAGGGCCTTCCTACCCTCCCCCCGGTAACACTGCAGCGCATGGGGGGGAAACTGAGGCACACCCAGGCTTCCTGACACAGGACTCCACCACCGCCCACTTGGGCAGGTGAGCAAATGGCTGCCCTGGGGGGAAGGGCAGGGCAGTGTGGGGAGGAGGAAGGGCTGGCAGGAGCCTGCAGGGCAGCGATTTGGCAAAAGGAGGGAGGCACCTTCCGGGCCAGGCACCGCCCCAGAGCCCGGGAGAGGAGAAAAGGGGAAGCAAGATTAGGAGAGCAAAAAGGGTGGGGGCGGGAAGAGCCCCACAGGCACCAAACCCAGGAAGTCCCGGCTCCCAGCCCCCCCTCCCCCCAGAGAACCCAGGAGTCTGGATTCCCCCCCCCCCACTAGTTCCCCCTCCCGCCAGAGAACCCAGGAGTCTGGGTTCCCAACCCCCTCCCCCACTAGTTCCCCCTCCCCCCAGAGAACCCAGGAGTCTGGGTTCCCCCCCCCCCACTAGTTCCCCCTCCCCCCAGAGAACCCAGGAGTCTGGGTTCCCAACCCCCCCCACTAGTTCCCCCTCCCCCCCAGAGAACCCAGGAGTCTGGGTTCCCAACCCCCCCCACTAGTTCCCCCTCCCCCCCCAGAGAACCCAGGAGTCTGGGTTCCCAACCCCCCCCCACTAGTTCCCCCTCCCCCCCCAGAGAACCCAGGAATCTGGGTCCCCCCCCCCCCCCCCCCCAGAGAACCCAGGAGTCTGGGTTCCCCCCCCCCCCCACTAGTTCCCCCCTCCCCCCCAGAGAACCAGGAGTCTGGGTCCCCCTAGAGAACCCAGGAGTCTGGGTTCCCCCTCCCCCCAGAGAACTCAGAGTCCAGGCTCCTAGCCCCGCCTCTCACTAGCCCCTCCCTCCCGAGAACCCAGGAGTCCGGGCTCGTAATCCCCCCTCGCTGCAGGCCCATCCACCAATCCCCTTCCTCAGTTGGGCCATGGGCCCGCCCCCTTCCGCTTATGGGCTTGCGGGGCTGCAGGCCCAACCAATGAGGGCAGGGAAGGGGCGGGATTTAACGTTGACCGGCAGGGTGCTCGTCCAATGAGTGCGGAGCGTAGGCGGGACACAGCGGTGAATGACAGCGGCGGGGCTACGGCTCATTGGCGGACTCGACCTTAGCTGGGACAACGGGCACGAGGAAGAGGGGCGCTGAGAGGCCCGCCAATGGGGACGGGAAGTGGGCGGGGCCGGCCGTGAGCGATAGTGGGGCTGTCCAATGAGCGCTGGTAGGTGGGAGGGCTGCGCGGAGTGGTTGCTGGCCGGCCAATTGGCGCGCGGCATAGGCGGGTTGGCTCTGAGCGATGAGGAGGTCTGTCCAATGAGCGCTGACCGGTGGGAAGGGCTGACCCTGAGAGGCGGCCGGTCAAGCCAATGGACAACGTTAAAGGGCGGGGCTGCGTCTGAGGGATAGTGGAGCTGTCCAATGGGCATGCGTCATAGGCGGGACTAGTGATGAGCGACAGCGACTCTGCCCAATGAGCGCTGAGAGGTGGGAGGGGCTGACCCTGAGAGGTGGTCGTCATGCCAATTCGGGGTAGTGGAGCTGTCCAATGGGCGCGGTGCGTGGGCGGGGCTGGTTCCGAGGTTCAGCGAGTTCGCCCAATGGGCGCGGGTCGTGGGCGGGGCTGTCCAATGGGCGCGGGCGCGCTGTGAGCGGCGGGTGCGGCGGCCAATGGGGGCGGTGCGGGGGCGGGCGGCGCTGGGCCGGGCCCGGAGCTGCCGGAGGAGCCGTCGCGCGGGGAAGCGGGTCCCGCAGCCGCCAAGATGCCGGCCGTGTCCAAGGGGGACGGGATGCGGGGCCTGGCGGTCTTCATCTCCGACATCCGCAACTGTGAGCGGGGGGGGGGAGGGGGTACACAGTGGGGGAGGGGGTACGGGGGGGGGAGGGGCTGGAGGGGGGATGGGGTACAGGGTGGGGGAGGGGGTACACAGTGGGGGAGGGGTACAGAGAGGGGAGTGGGGGAGGGGTTGGAGGGGAGATGGGGTACAGGGTGGGGGAGGGGCTGGCGGGAGGGGGGGTGAGGGAGGGGGTACACAGTGGGGGAGGGGTACAGAGAGGGGAGTGGGGGAGGGGTTGGAGGGGGGCTGGGGGAGGGGCTGGGGGGAGGGGGTACACAGTGGGGGAGGGGTACAGAGAAGGGAGTGGGGGAGGGGTTGGAGGGGAGATGGGGGAGGGGCTGGGGGAGGGGGTACACTGGGGGAGGGGTACAGAGAAGGGAGTGGGGGAGGGGTTGGAGGGGAGATGGGGGAGGGGCTGGGGGAGGGGTACAGAGAGGGGAGTGGGGGAGGGGTTGGAGGGGGGATGGGGTACAGGGTGGGGGAGGGGCTGGAGGGAGGAGGGCTGAGGGAGGGGGTACACAGTGGGGGAGGGGTACAGAGAGGGGAGTGGGGGAGGGGCTGGCAGGAGGAGGGGGTCCAGAGTGAGGGGGAGGCGGGGTGTCGTGAGGGGCGGAGATTGCAGGGCGCTGAGGAGGGCGAGCGCTTAGCACGGGGCTGTGGGGGCACCACTGAGGGGAAGAGCAGGGGCAGGGTGGGGGGTTGTCGTTGGGAGAGCAGGAGGCAGGGATGGGGATGGGGGGAGGCAGGGGAGGAGTTGGCAGGGGGAGGGGGCAGAGGGGGTGTGGAATGTGGGGAAGGGATTAAAGGTGATAGGCGGCATCCTAGGGGCCAGGGACTGAGGCCGCTGGGGAGAATAGGAGGGGCTGTGGAGGGGGCAGAGACCATGGAGGGGCAGGCGGGGAGAGACTGGGCTTGTGGGGAGACCCATGCGGGGGTGAGTGAGGGGAAGGGGTTAGACTGGAGCTGTCCTGGGAGAGGCCCTGGGGAGGGAGATAAGGATATCGTGTGTGGGAGGGGAAATTGGGGCCAAGCAGAGGAGACTGAGGCAGCCCTGAGTGGGGGATGTCTGCATGGGGGGGCTGTAATGGGAGGGGCAGGCAGGCGTAGCGAGGGGGAGAAGCGGGGCAATGTTGAGGGCGGAGCTGGGGCGGGAGGGGCCAGACACTGGAGTGTGGGGCAGGGAGGAGGGAATGGGGAGAAGAGAGAGCGCATGGGGGGGCTCTTGTTTGGAGGAGAGATGGGGGCTGAGGCGGCACATGCAGGACAGAGATCAGGGCTGCTTGTGGGTCTGACTGGAGGTGAGGGAGGGTGGAAGGCAGGAGAGACCAGGGAGGGGGCTGACGGGGGGAAGCAGGACCCACACGGGGCCCTGAGAACTGAGGCAGAATGGATGGGGACCTGGCAGCACTGGGGAGACTGGCATGGGGGCAGAGTCTGCTGCTGTGAAGTCATGTCTATCTGGGGCCCCCCAATCCATCATCCAGAGAAGGGAGAGGCCCTGGTTGATTGGGAGGCCTCCCTGGTGATGGGCACCTGGGGGTGAGGCAGTGGGTGGCATTAGGGGTTTGAGTTTGGGGAGCCCACGGGAGGCGCAGCAGCCTGGGGGTGCTGGTATTGATGAGTATCACGGGGTCTGATGGAGGAGCTGGGGGGGTTGGAGCATGGAGCCCCTGCCCCACACCAAAGGGCCATGTCACCAGGTGAGGGGGCCTGAATCCATCAGGGGGGCGGGGGCGGGGCACTCTCATCCCATCCGAGAGGAGTTTCCTGTTGCTGGCGTGGCTGGGAAAGTGACTGACTAGGCTGCTGCCCCGCTTCCCCCCTGAAATGGGGCCCCATTTGTGGAGCTGGGCCCAGCTGCCCCTAGAGACCTGCTGTTTACGAGGCCTCTGGCTTGGTGCTCACACGCCACATCTGTGAATGGTTCCTTCCCCACCCCACCCCAGGGCTGGCTGCTGCCCAAGCCTGTCCAGCTGGGTACCCTGGCCCGCTGGGCAGCACTGGGGTGGCCCTCCAAGCTGCCACCTTTCCTCCCCATCCTACCCCCTTGTGTCTGGCAGGGGCTGCTCTGTCTCCTGCTGAGCACCCGTGTTCCAGTGGCAGGGAGTTCCCCAGGCCAGTCATTCTTTCAGCACCCCCTCATCATGGGGAGAAGGTTTGCTCGGGCTCGCTGGCCTGGGAATCTCACTCACTGCAGCTTTGCAAGGGCTATGCTACAGCTTTGGACCAGCCTCAGGCGGAGCCCCAGGGTCCCACTCTGTGTGCAGGGCTAGGCACACAGCCCCCCTGGGAACCAGCCCCCCACAAGTGCTGGGACTGACCGAGCCAGCTGCTGTTGCTCCCTCCCCCTCTGCCTGTCTGTCTTCCAGAGCCAGTCCCAGCCATCTGGCCCGCTGGCCCCCCACCGCCACCCCACACTGAGCTCCCAAGCCCAGCTGGCCCCTCAGCTAGGCCCCCAGAGCAGCATCTTAACCCTTTCCCGTCTGCAGGGTAGCCACTCAAAGCGCGGAGGGAAACTGAGGCAGCTGCAACTGCCCTAAAAATTGAACAGGAAATTCCTGCTTTATCATGGAGGCTGATCAGGACTCTGCAGCCTCAGCTCCTGGGGGGAGACCAGCCCCTGTGCCTGGCCCCAGAGGGGGTCACATCTCAGCATCAGGCTGGATAACCAGCCCCCCGAGTGTCTCCAAGCGCTCCTGTAGGGAAGCCTGGGGACTGTGGCCCAGGGAATTCTGGAGGAGAGATGGTGGATGGGGCTGGATGGACACTGCAGTGGGGGGTTGAGGCCCGGGAGGGGAAGGGAGATGGCAGGGGGGTTGTTGGGGAACTTGATAGATCCCAGCACATCCCCATGGATGTTCCTGTCCCCTCTGGGGCATCAGCTCCGTCCCGGCCCCAGGGCAGGGCCTGGCTGGCTCGGGAGTGGCAGGGTGGCCTGTCTGTCTCCCCTGAGTCTGCTCTTGCTGCCCTTGTTCCAGGTAAAAGCAAAGAGGCTGAAATCAAGAGGATCAACAAGGAGCTGGCGAACATCCGCTCCAAGTTCAAGGGTGAGGGCGAGCTCTGCTGCGGGGGTGCGGGCTCCCCGTCTGCTGGGGTGTGGGGTGGGGGGCTTCAGGCCGTGTTGTCCCTCTGCAACCCCTCCCCTATCCAGACAGGCACCCACCCCTTCCCTTGTCCCCCCATGCACCCTAGGGACAGCCCCCCCAACCTCCTGCTGCTCCCCAGGATGAGACCCCACCTCCCCGCCCCGTCACTCACCCTTCTCGCTCGGGCGCCCCCAGGGGACAAGGCGCTGGACGGCTACAGCAAGAAGAAGTACGTGTGCAAGCTGCTCTTCATCTTCCTGCTGGGCCATGACATCGACTTTGGGCACATGGAGGCCGTCAACCTGCTGAGCTCCAACAAGTACACGGAGAAGCAAATTGTGAGTGTGGCTGGAGCCGGGGGGTCGTGCATGTGGGTGCTGCTGAGGTGGGACTGGGGGTGGGGGGTGGTAGGGAGGGGGCGGAGCTGGGCTGGGGAGAATAGAGGTGAGGTTAGGGAGAGGGCGGGGCTGAAAAGGAAAGGGGTGGAGCTGGGGAGGGAAAAGGAGGGTTTGGGAGGGGCAGAGCTGAGGGAAGGGTGGGGCTTAGAGAAGGGGCGGAGCTCGTGTTCCCACTGCAGTGCTGGGTGGCCGAGGGGTGATCTCTGCGGGAGCCCTGCCCCATTGCACTCTGGTGTCCCCCCAGGGTTACCTGTTCATCTCGGTGCTGGTGAACTCCAATAGCGAACTGATCCGCCTCATCAACAACGCCATCAAGAACGACCTGGCGAGCCGCAACCCCACCTTCATGTGCCTGGCACTGCACTGCATCGCCAACGTGGGCAGCCGCGAGATGGGCGAGGCCTTCACCTCCGAGGTGCCCCGTGTCCTGGTGGCTGGGTAAGCAGGGCCCCTCGCTGCGGGGGGGAGGGGACAGAGACCCGCCTGCCCGCCTGACCGGCCCACGTCTGCTTCTCCCCGCAGGGACACCATGGACAGCGTCAAGCAGAGCGCAGCCCTCTGCCTCCTGCGCCTCTACAAGACCTCGCCCGACCTAGTGCCCATGGGCGAGTGGACGTCCCGCGTGGTGCACCTGCTCAACGACCAGCACATGGTACATCCAGTCCCAGCCCCCCCACGGCCAGCACGTGGTCCGTCCTGCCCTCCCCCTCCCCCAAAATGGCCAGCGCGTGGTGCATCCTGTCCCCCTCCCCCCAACGACCAGCACATGGTACATTCAGTCCCAGCCCCCCCCACGGCCAGCACGTGGTCCGTCCTGCCCTCCCCCCCCCCCCCAAAATGGCCAGCGCGTGGTGCGTCCTGTCCCCCTCCCCCCAACGGCCAGCGCGTGGTGCGTCCTGTCCCAGTGCACATGGTACGTCCTGCTTCAATTCCAGTCCCCCCCCCCCATAACTAGCACAAGGTATGTCCCTTAACAACATACATTCTGCCCCACCCGTGAACAGCACATGGTATGTCCCATTCCAATTCCACTCAGCAGCCAGCTCGTGGTCCTGCCCTGGCAATAACCACCCCGTGGTGTATCCCACCCAATCGCCCCCACAACAACCAGTACATGGTACGTCCTGCACCCCTCAGCACTGCCCCATGGTACAGCTGAACTCCTCAGCACTTGGTATGCCCCAGGTGGTCTGACTCCTCCCCCCGCAGGGCGTGGTCACGGCTGCTGTCAGCCTCATCACCTGTCTCTGCAAGAAGAACCCCGACGACTTCAAGACGTGTGTCTCCCTGGCCGTGTCCAGGCTGAGCCGGGTCAGTGGGGCGGGGCGCTTGGCTTCCGGCTGGGGGTGGGGGACAGAGGGGGCCGGACGCCTGGCTTCCAGCTGCGGGGGTGGTAGAGGGGCCGGACACCTGGCTTCCAGCTGTGGGGGTGGTAGAGGGGCTGGACACCTGGCTTCCACCTGGGGTGGCCACCTGGGTTGTGCATCATTGCTGGGAGAGGGGGCTGGACACCTGTGTTTCACCTGGCTGGCGGGGGTGGGTGAGAGTGGGGTCTAGTGGTTACAATGGAAGGGGGCCAAGCTAGGAGCCAGGACTCCTGATTCTGTCCCCCGCTCAGGCCAGGCGGTGAGGCCGAGCGGTTGGGGCGGGGGCAGGGAGGGCACATGGCTGGGGACTGACCCCTCTTGTGGCCCCTGTGCAGATCGTCTCGTCGGCGTCCACGGACCTGCAGGATTACACCTACTACTTCGTGCCGGCCCCGTGGCTCTCGGTGAAACTCCTGCGCTTGCTGGAGTGCTACCCGCCGCCAGGTAGGTGGGGCTCCCCTCGGCTGGGCTTTGGGGGAGAGGTGAGCCGCAGGCCCCTGCGGCCGCTCATGGGGGAGAGTGGGACTGGGCATTGGGGTCTCTGTGATCCGGGGGGACTGGGCGCCGAGGTCTCCGTGGGCCGGGGGAGGCGGGGGGAATGGGCGCCGGGACTGGGCGCCGGGGTCTCTGGGGGAGGCGGGGGGACTGGGCGCCGGGATCTCTGTGGGCCGGGGGAGGCGGGGGGACTGGGCGCCGGGGTCTCTGGGGGAGGCGGGGGGACTGGGCGCCGGGGTCTCTGGGGGAGGCGGGGGGACTGGGCGCCGGGGTCTCTGGGGGAGGCGGGGGGACTGGGCGCCGGGGTCTCTGGGGGAGGCAGGGGGACTGGGCGCCAGGGTCTCTGGGGGAGGTGGGGGGACTGGGCGCCGGGATCTCTGTGGGCCGGGGGAGGCGGGGGGACTGGGCGCCGGGGTCTCTGGGGGAGGCGGGGGGACTGGGCGCCGGGGTCTCTGGGGGAGGCGGGGGGACTGGGCGCCGGGATCTCTGTGGGCCGGGGGAGGCGGGGGGACTGGGCGCTGGGATCTCTGTGGGCCGGGGGAGGCGGGGGGACTGGGCGCCGGGGTCTCTGGGGGAGGCGGGGGGACTGGGCGCCGGGGTCTGTGTGGGCCGGGGGAGGTGGGGGAATGGGCGCCGGGGTCTCTGGGGGAGGCGGGGGGACTGGGCGCCGGGGTCTCAGTCCCTGACGGTGCCCTGCGCAGAGGACGCGGCAGTGAAGGGGCGGCTGGTCGAGTGCCTGGAGACTGTCCTCAACAAGGCCCAGGAACCCCCCAAGTCCAAGAAGGTTCAACATTCCAACGCGAAGAACGCCGTCCTCTTTGAGTGCATCAGCCTCATCATCCACTACGACAGGTCGGCCTCACCCCCCCACCCCGAGCCCCACCCCAGCAGACCCCCCGGTGCCTCCTGCATGTCCTGGCCCCCCTCCATTCCAGCCCTGTCCCACATGGCCTCTCTCGCCAGACCCACAGTGCAGCTGCCGCCCCAAAGCCGCTGACCACCTGTTGTGTCCCGCCCCATAGCGAGCCCAACCTGCTTGTGCGGGCCTGTAACCAGCTGGGCCAGTTCCTGCAGCACCGGGAGACCAACCTGCGGTACCTGGCGCTGGAGAGCATGTGCACCCTGGCCAGCTCCGAGTTCTCCCACGAGGCCGTCAAGACCCACATTGAGACCGTCATCAACGCGCTAAAGGTCCGTGGGGGCGGTGCTAGGTCCAGGGGTGGAGCCAGGGGGGAGGATGGGACTTGGTAGAGTGGGGGCAGAGTCGGGGAGGGACCGTGGGCGTGTCCTGCTTTGGGGGAGGGCTGGGATACCCCTGCAGCTGGTGCTGACTCCCCCCCCCCCCCCCCCCCCCCAGACGGAACGCGATGTGAGTGTGCGGCAGCGGGCGGCCGACCTGCTCTACGCCATGTGCGATCGCACCAATGCCAAGCAGATCGTGTCCGAAATGCTCAGCTACCTGGAGACGGCCGACTACTCCATCCGCGAGGAGATCGTGAGTGGGGCAGGGCGGGCGGGGAGCCCAGGCGCCGGGGTCCCCTCCAGGCTCTGGGGGGCGGGCGGGGCGGCTGGTGCGGGCATGAGCCGGCCTGTGGCGCCCCCAGGTGCTGAAAGTGGCCATCCTGGCGGAGAAGTACGCGGTGGATTACAGCTGGTACGTGGACACGATCCTCAACCTGATCCGCATCGCGGGCGACTACGTGAGCGAGGAGGTCTGGTACCGCGTCATCCAGATCGTCATCAACCGGGACGACGTGCAGGGCTACGCCGCCAAGACCGTCTTCGAGGTGGGCCGGGGGCCGGGCGGGCGAGGGGCACTGCGGGGGGGCAGGAGCCACCAGCTGCCGCACCCTCTAGCTCAGGGCCCCCCCCCCCCGTTCCCCGTACTCAGGGGTCGCTCCTGGCCCCTCCCTCTGCCCTTTCTGGGTGTTTGGGCCCTGGCGCCCCTCTGGGGTGGGTCCTCCCAGCGTGGGCTCACCTGACCCCTCCCCCCAGGCCCTGCAGGCCCCCGCCTGCCACGAGAACATGGTGAAGGTCGGGGGCTACATCCTGGGCGAGTTTGGGAACCTCATCGCCGGAGACCCCCGCTCCAGGTACGGGGGAGGGAGCGCTGGGGGGAGGCACCCCACGGGGGAGGGGCATCAGAGGGTCCTGCTGCAGGTGTGGGGGAGGGGCGATGAAGATCCCTGGCTCTAGGTATGGGGGAGAGGGGCATCAGAGGTTCCCGCTTCAGGTGTGGGGGAGCAAGGGCTACGGGGAGGGGCATCGGAGGTTCCCGCTCTAGGTGCGGGGAGGAGGGGCCCTGTAGGGGAGGGGCATCGGAGGTTCCCGCTCTAGGTGCGGGGAGGAGGGGCCCTGTAGGGGAGGGGCATCGGAGGTTCCCGCTCTAGGTGCGGGGAGGAGGGGCCCTGTAGGGGAGGGGCATCGGAGGTTCCCGCTCTAGGTGCGGGGAGGAGGGGCCCTGTAGGGGAGGGGTATCGGGGGTTCCCGCTCCCGGTATGGGGGAGGGACGCTGGAGGCCCCCCTGCTCCAGGTAGGGGGTGGAGGTTCCCGCTCTAGGTGCGGGGAGGAGGGACGCTGGAGGCCCCCCTGCTCCAGGCCCGGGGTGCAGGGGTCCTGCGGGGGGGCCCTGGCCTCGGCAGGCCGCGCTGACGCCCGGCCCGGTGCCCGCAGCCCCCTGGTGCAGTTCAGCCTCCTGCACTGCAAGTTCCACCTGTGCAGCGTGGCCACGCGGGCCCTGCTCCTCTCCACCTACATCAAGTTCATCAACCTCTTCCCGGAGACCAAGGGCACCATCCAGGAGGTGCTGCGCTCCGACAGCCAGCTCCGCAACGCCGACGTGGAGCTGCAGCAGCGGGCCGTGGAGTACCTCAAGCTCAGCTCCATCGCCAGCACCGACGTCCTGGTGAGCGCCGGGCCCGGCCGGGGGGGCGGGGCTGCCCCGGGGGCGGCGGCGTGACCCGGCCCTCTCTCCCGCCAGGCCACGGTGCTGGAGGAGATGCCGCCCTTCCCGGAGCGCGAGTCGTCCATCCTGGCCAAGCTGAAGAAGAAGAAAGGCCCCGGGGCCGGCAGCGAGCTGGACGAGGGGAAGAAGGAGCCTGGAGCCGAGCTCAACGGGGGCATGGAGCCCGCAGCCAGCACGGCGGTGAGCAGCGCGGGGCGGCCGCCAGAGCCCGGGACCCGCTTGGCTCTCGGCAGGGCGCTGGGGTTTAGCCGGGAGGGGACCCGGAGCCCCGAGGCCTGGGGCGCCCGGCGGGATCACCCAGTGCCAGCGGGAGGGGCAGCCCCCGGCAGGGTTTGTTCTTGGCCCCCCGTTCCCTCAGCTGATCGATCTCACTCCTGCCCCTTTCCCCCCCAGTCCACCCCCTCGCCATCAGCTGACCTGCTGGGGCTCCGGGCGGCCCCCCCCGCCAGCTCCGCCGCCCCTCCCAGCACTGGGAACCTGCTGGTGGACGTCTTCTCCGACAGCAGCAACGCCGCGCCTGGCCTGGCGCCCGCCACCGAGGACAACTTCCTCAGGTGAGGGGGGCCTGCCCCTCACCCCCGTCTGGCCTGATCTGCCTGGCTTGGGGGCAGGGAACGGTGCTGGCTGGCTCATGCAGAGGGTGGGGATGGGGCTTGTGACCTGGCTGGCTCAGGGTGGGGGGAATGGCTGCCTTAGGGGGCCGGGAACAGGGCTTGGGGCCTGCCCCCTGCCCTCGTTCTGTCGGCTTTTTCTGTGCCATGAAGTGTTTGGGCCTGGGAACCCGGCGTTGTGGGGAGCCCGTGGGGGTGTCTGTGCTCCTGGGGGCGTGGCATGAGCTCATTTGGGGGGGCGAGGAAGTCTGTGCTTGTGGCCTGCAGGGGCAGTTTGGTCACATCTAGGTAGGGTGCTGTGTGTGTGGAGGGGGGCCTCTGCCCCGGCCTGTCGGTCTCCTCTCTGCCCCCCCACCTCTTGCTGCCTTGGGACTGGGTGTCGCTTTCGACTGGTGCTCTGCAGCTGCCCTGGGATTGGCCGATGCGGTGACTTGGAGCTGGGGTGGGTGCTGGGAAGGGGGGCTGTCGGGACGCCTGGGTTCTCTCCCCAGCTCGAGGGGAGTGGGGTGTAGTGGTTAGAGCAGGCCGCCGGGGTTCTCTGCCCAGCCCTGCTTGCCTGGCTTTGCGCCTGCCTGTCCGGGAGCTAACCCCCCGCCTGGTCCTGCCGGTGACGCCTCTTCTCTGCTCTCCCGCTGCCCCGCTCAGCTCGGCAGCGGCTGCCTCCGCCGACGACCCTGCTTTGCCTGTCGCTGAAGCTGACGAGCTGCTCAACAAGTAAGAGACCGAGGGGGAGCTGAGCCCCCGGGGGGTGTGCGCTGCCGGTGGGAGCAGCCGCCCCTCGCTGACACTGGCCCCCCTGCACCGCCCCAGGACAGGATGGGGACTCTGCTTGTGGCTAGGGGCGTCTCACGCTTGTCTGTCGCACACTGACCCTTGCACCAGCTCTCACGACTGCGACTCGCGTCTGCCCGTTTGCTGGGGGGCTGGGACCTCAGCAGTGAGGGGCTGGACTGTGCTGGGGGGCTTGGACCTCAGGAGCATGGGGGGGGAGGAGCTGGACTGGGGGAGATTAAAGACTCAGGTCCTTTAGCCAAAGGCCAACAAGGTGGAGTTTGTTCGTCACGTAGCTGGCTCTGGGCGGTGGGGTCTGTAGGTGGGAGTGAGGGGAACCCACAGGGTTAGGCTGGCAGGGGTGGTAGGGAGGGGCACCGGCAGGGCTGGGGGGTACCGGCAGGGCCCAGCTCACTACCGCCCGTGGCAGGTTCGTGTGTAAGAACAACGGGGTGCTCTTTGAGAACCAGCTGCTGCAGATCGGCGTGAAATCGGAGTTCCGGCAGAACCTGGGTGAGTGGGGTTGCAGGGGCTGCCAGGGGCTGCCCAAGGGCTAGAGACGGGTCGGCTAACCGAGAATTCACGAGGTTAATTGACCAGTCTGTTCTCTATCTAACATCCCTCGGGTAGGGGGCTTGGGGTATCGGCTCCCCCCCTGCCACCTCAGACCTGGGTGAGAGTAGGAGGAGGGGCTCTGGGACCAGGTGTAGGGGAGGGGACTGTAGGGGTAAGGGGTTGGGAGGGCTCTGGGATGCAGGGCATGGGGGGAGCCAGCCCCCCTCACTCGCTCTCGTTCCAGGCCGGATGTACCTATTCTATGGGAACAAGACGTCGGTTCAGTTCCAGAATTTCACCCCAACGGTTTCCTACCCCGGCGAGCTGCAGAGCCATATCCTCGGGGGGGGGCAGGAGACAGGGTGGGATGTGGGGAGGGGGGTGGCTGAGGAGCAGGCATAGAGGGGCCCGGGATGGCCGAGGGGGATCCCAGGGAGGCTGGCACTGAGGGGCCCGGGATGGCCGAGGGGGGTCCCGGGGAGGCTGGCGCTGAGGGGCCCGGGGTGGCCGAGGGGGATCCCGGGGAGGCTGGCGCTGAGGGGCAGGGGGTGGCCGAGGGGACCCAGGGGCCCTGCCCCTCCTTAGCGGGCACACAGCTGAACATGCAGACGAAGGCCGTGGACCCGCTGGTGGAGGGCGGGGCCCAGGTGCAGCAGGTGCTGAACATCGAGTGTCTGAGCGACTTCACCCTCGCCCCGCTGCTCAACATCAAGTTCCGGTAGGACGGGGACGGAGGCGGAGCTGCGTCGCCCGGGGGGAGGAGTCGGGGGGAGGGAGGAGCCAGTGTGTGTCTGGGGGTGGAGCTGGGTGTTGGGGGCGGGGGGAGGAACCAGAGAGGGGAGGAGCTTGGGGCAGAGCCCAGCATGGCTGTATGCTAGCAGCTGGGCTTTGGGGGTGTTAGAGCGAGACCCCGGGGGCTCCCCCCTGACGGCTCCCCCCTCCCCCCAGGTACGGGGGCACCCTGCAGAACATCACCCTGAAGCTGCCGGTCACCCTGAACAAGTTCTTCCAGGCCACCGAGATGCTGTCGCAGGATTTCTTCCAGCGCTGGAAGCAGCTCAGCCAGTAGGTGGGGGCAGGAGGGGCCAGGCCAGGGCAGCCAGAGGGGAGAGGGCCGGGCCGGGCGGGAGCTGGGGGCACCATGCCATACCCGGAGTGTATCAGCCCCACTTCTCCCCCCGCTGCCCACAGGCCGCAGCAGGAAGCCCAGAAGATCTTCAAGGCAAATCACCCCATGGACTCGGAGGTGACCAAGGCCAAGGTGAGCAGCTGGGTGGGGGGTGAGGAGCCAGGAGAGGAGTCTAGTGGTTAGAGTAGCGGGGGCTGGGTGAGGAGCCAGGACTCTTGGGTTCTCTCCCCAGCACTGGAAGGGGAGAGGAGTCTAATGGTTAGAGTAACGGGGGCTGGGTTCTCTCCCTGGCTGTGACTGGCTGACTCTGGGGCCATGTGGGGATCCTGGTGGGGGGCAGGAGCCCCTCTGACCCCTCCCAAGACCCACTCTGGCTCTCCCCAGCTCCTGGGCTTCGGCTGTGCCCTGCTGGACAAGGTGGACCCCAACCCTGACAACTACGTGGGGGCCGGCATCATCCAGACCAAGTCACTGCAGGTCGGCTGCCTCCTGCGGCTGGAGCCCAACGCCCAGGCCCAGGTGCGGGGCCGGGGAACCGGGCGGGGTGGGTGGGTTGGGGGGCAGGGGTGCCATGGAGGCTGGATGCAGGGAGTTATGGGAGAGGTTTTGGAGAACTGTTGGGGGGCACTTGGAGGTGAAGGAAGTTTGGAAGGGCTGAGGGGGGCAATTGGGAGCTGTGGGGTGGAGATGGGGGGGAGGCTTTGGGTGTTGTGGGGGGTGAAGGGAGGTGTGGGGGCCTGTCAGGTTGGAGCTGGGGGGGAAGTTCTGGGGGGCTGCCGGGTGGGGACAGGATGCCAGTTGGAGTGGGGGTTGGGGGAGGCTTTGGGGAGGGGGACAGAGGGGAAGTCTGGGGGGGCTGGTTGGGGGAGCGGATGGGGAATTCGGGGGGCTGGTTGGCGTGGGGATTGGGGGAGGCTTTGGGGGGCAGAGGGGAAGTCTGGGGGGGCTGGTTGGGGGAGCGGATGGGGAACTCGGGGGGCTGGTTGGCGTAGGGATTGGGGCAGGCTTTGGGGGGCAGAGGGGAAGTCTGGGGGGGCTGGTTGGGGGAGCAGATGGGGAGTTTGGGGGGCTGGTTGGCGTGGGGATTGGGGGAGGCTTTGGGGGGCAGAGGGGAAGTCTGGGGGGGCTGGTTGGGGGAGCGGATGGGGAGTTCGGGGGGCTGGTTGGCGTGGGGATTGGGGCAGGCTTTGGGGGGCAGAGGGGAAGTCTGGGGGGGCTGGTTGGGGGAGCAGATGGGGAGTTTGGGGGGCTGGTTGGCGTGGGGATTGGGGGAGGCTTTGGGGGGCAGAGGGGAAGTCTGGGGGGGCTGGTTGGGGGAGCGGATGGGGAGTTCGGGGGGCTGGTTGGCGTGGGGATTGGGGCAGGCTTTGGGGGGCAGAGGGGAAGTCTGGGGGGGCTGGTTGGGGGAGCGGATGGGGAACTCGGGGGGCTGGTTGGCGTGGGGATTGGGGAGGCTTTGGGGGGCAGAGGGGAAGTCTGGGGGGGCTGGTTGGGGGAGCGGATGGGGAACTCGGGGGGCTGGTTGGCGTGGGGATTGGGGCAGGCTTTGGGGGGCAGAGGGGAAGTCTGGGGGGGCTGGTTGGGGGAGCGGATGGGGAACTTGGGGGGCTGGTTGGCGTGGGGATTGGGGAGGCTTTGGGGGGCAGAGGGGAAGTCTGGGGGGGCTGGTTGGGGGAGCGGATGGGGAACTCGGGGGGCTGGTTGGTGTGGGGATTGGGGAGGCTTTGGGGGGCAGAGGGGAAGTCTGGGGGGGCTGGTTGGGGGAGCGGACGGGGAAGTTCGGGGGGCTGGTTGGCGTGGGGATTGGGGGAGGCTTTGGGGGCAGAGGGGAAGTCTGGGGGGCTGGTTGGGGGAGCGGATGGGGAACTCGGGGGGCTGGTTGGCGTGGGGATTGGGGAGGCTTTGGGGGGCAGAGGGGAAGTCTGGGGGGCTGGTTGGGGGAGCGGATGGGGAGTTCGGGGGGCTGGTTGGCGTGGGGATTGGGGAGGCTTTGGGGGGCAGAGGGGAAGTCTGGGGGGCTGGTTGGAGGAGCGGATGGGGAACTTGGGGGGCTGGTTGGCGTGGGGATTGGGGCAGGCTTTGGGGGGCAGAGGGGAAGTCTGGGGGGCTGGTTGGGGGAGCGGATGGGGAACTCGGGGGGCTGGTTGGCGTGGGGATTGGGGCAGGCTTTGGGGGGCAGAGGGGAAGTCTGGGGGGCTGGTTGGGGGAGCGGATGGGGAACTTGGGGGGCTGGTTGGCGTGGGGATTGGGGAGGCTTTGGGGGGCAGAGGGGAAGTCTGGGGGGCTGGTTGGGGGAGTGGATGGGGAGTTCGGGGGGCTGGTTGGCGTGGGGATTGGGGGAGGCTTTGGGGGGCAGAGGGGAAGTCTGGGGGGGCTGGTTGGGGGAGCAGATGGGGAGTTCGGGGGGCTGGTTGGCGTGGGGATTGGGGGAGGCTTTGGGGGCAGAGGGGAAGTCTGGGGGGGCTGGTTGGGGGAGCGGATGGGGAACTCGGGGGGCTGGTTGGCGTGGGGATTGGGGGAGGCTTTGGGGGGCAGAGGGGAAGTCTGGGGGGGCTGGTTGGGGGAGCGGATGGGGAGTTCGGGGGGCTGGTTGGCGTGGGGATTGGGGAGGCTTTGGGGGGCAGAGGGGAAGTCTGGGGGGGCTGGTTGGGGGAGTGGATGGGGAGTTCGGGGGGCTGGTTGGCGTGGGGATTGGGGAGGCTTTGGGGGGCAGAGGGGAAGTCTGGGGGGCTGGTTGGGGGAGCGGATGGGGAACTCGGGGGGCTGGTTGGCGTGGGGATTGGGGAGGCTTTGGGGGGCAGAGGGGAAGTCTGGGGGGGCTGGTTGGGGGAGCGGATGGGGAACTCGGGGGCTGGTTGGCGTGGGGATTGGGGAGGCTTTGGGGGGCAGAGGGGAAGTCTGGGGGGGCTGGTTGGGGGAGCGGATGGGGAACTCGGGGGGCTGGTTGGCGTGGGGATTGGGGAGGCTTTGGGGGGCAGAGGGGAAGTTGGGGGTGGGAGTTGGGTGCCCCTGACCCCCGGACTCCCCCCCCCCAGATGTACCGCCTGACGCTGCGAACCAGCCGGGACACGGTGTCGCGGCACCTCTGCGGGCTGCTGGCCGAGCAGTTCTGAGCGGCGCCGGCCCGGGGGCGTCTGCACCGCGCCCCCCCTCGTCCTGTTGTCGTGGTAACCGTGTTTCATGGCCTGGCCCCAGGGCCCAGCGCTTGGGACGGCCCAGCCGGCCCGCGGGAGCCGCCTTTGCCCCGTTCCCTGGGCCTGGGGGAGCCGGAGTGTCTGTTTACATTAAGCCCCCGCGCGAGCTCCGTGGCCCCCCGGCCCCGCCCGGAGAGAGGGGCTCAGAGGGGGAGGGCTGCCCCACCCCTGGCAGCTCAGAGCAGCTGGGGGGGCTGCCAACGGCCCCTAGCCCTGACCCCCCATCCTGGGGCTGGACCATGGGTGGGGGAAGTGAGGGGTTGCCCCCCCCAAAGGGAAGATATTATGGGGGGGCTGCATCTCCTGCCTCCCCTCCCACGTGGGACCCGGCCCCTGTGGCCTGCGCCCCCCTGGAGGGGCGGGGGGCCCGTGTGACTTGCCATTCTAGGTGTTTCTAGCGCCGCCCTGTGCGGCAGTGAGCGCGTGTATCGATCTCCATGTGACTGTAATAAACGGGGGGTCGCCCCCCCACGCCACCCGGCCGCCTCCTGCGCTGCTGCCCCCTGGGGGCCCAGGGGCTGGGGACACGGGGGCCCTCCGGACTGGGGGGGGCAGGGGCTCAGAACCCAGATGCCGCCAGAGGAGGAAGCAGGGGCCGGTGATACACAGGGAGCAGCCTTCTCCCCAGCAGGGTGTGGGGGGAAATCCTTCAGTCTTGGGTCCCTGTGCCCCAGGAGTTCTTCCATACACCCCAAAACCTCCTGGGCTGGGGCCATGTGGAGTCCAGGTTCCCTGCAGCTTGGGGTCTTTCCCTGCTTTCTCTGGGCCCTCGCGCGTCTGCTTCTGCTGGGACGCACGCTCCTGTCACCTCAGCCTGTCTGCTGGGGTCTCCTGGACAGGAAACCAGGGCTGGGGGAGGCCCTGCCCCCACTCCCAGGCTTTCTTCTGGCCTCTCTGCGGACTGGAGCTGGCCTCTTGGGGTGATCATCCTTCTCTAGCCGGCCTTGCTACCAATCCCAGCGCTGCCACCACCTGTTGTGGGCTCAGAGTGGGTGCTGGGTAGGCCCCTCTTGTGTGAGCGTGCTCTTTGAGGGGTAACCCCCCTGGGCCTAGCATGGAGCCGTGCACACACCTTGCAGGCTGCCCCCTCAATCTTTTGTTTCTGGACAGTGGAGGTTGGGGGGCAAGCAGGACCCCTGGATCTCCCCACAGGAGCTGGTTTCCCTAGCGGACCCCTGTTAATTGCTAGGAAACAAACGGCTGGCTATTTGAATTCTTCTGCAAAGAAAACACCTCACCGTGCCCCTCTAGTTAGTCACGTGCATAGGGGAAACTGAGGCACATGTGCTGAAATAGGGGATATGATTGTGATGTGGTGAAAGTCAATAAGGCAGAGCTGTTTGCGCCTCACAAGACCCAGGGGTCACTCCATGGAATGAACAGGCAGCAGGTTTAAAACAAACAGGAATGTATTTCTGCACCTGACGTGTGGAACTCCCTGCTGCAGGATGCAGTGCAGGCCAAGTCTACACCAGGGTTCACAGCAGAACTAGGGCCACACACTGCTGGCTCGTGTGGGCAGCCAGGACCCTGGCCCTCACAGCCCATGGGTCTGGCCCAGTCTGGCTGTTCTCTGGTATGTACAAGAGTCCTGCAACAATCCCTGTAGCCCCCCAGATATCCATTCCTGGCCCTGTTGTGGCACCGCAGTGGAACCCAGGGGCCAGGCCAGCACATCAGCAGGTAGCGTCCCCGATGAGGTGCTGCAGGGCACGGGTGGCTAGGGACCGCAGGCTGAAGGTGGGCACGTGTGATGCCAGGAGCAGGAAGAGCTGGTGCTGGGGGGCATGGATGGCATAGGCCTTGTGGGTGGTGCTCACTATGTAGCAGTGCGGGCGTGGTGTGGAAAGCCAGCTTGGAACGGCTCCTGCAGGGGGGCTGCCAGAAACGGTGGGTTACAGGGGCCAGGAGGGGAGCGTGAGGCCCCCAGTGGGTCTGAGCCCCCCCTCCCCCGCTCCTCCCCTCCCCCACTCACCTGGGCTGCCCTCCCAGGGGAAGTAGCAGGTGGTGATCAGGGCATAGAAGTGGCGCAGGGCCCGAGCTCGGCCCTTGGGGGATAGACCTGGGGGGAGGGGAGACACTGAAATAGGGTGCTGGGCCCCCCCAGCCCGAGATGTATCCCCCCTGCTCCCCAGGTGCACTTGCGATGTGGGATGGGGGAGAAGCAACCTGCCCTGGGGTTGGCTGGGGGGGGGGGGTCAGGGCCTACCCAGTGCAGGGGGCACTATCTAGGGCTGGACGGAGGCACTGTTGGGTGATCGGGGAGCTGATTTGGGGGTTAGGTCATAGCCTTTCCCCAGGGGCTGGATGGGGGGCAGGACATCCCCCCGTGGACTCAGTTGGGGGACAGGCGGTACCCCTCCCCATGGGCTGGATGGGGGGCAGGACATCCCCCGTGGACTCAGTTGGGGGGCAGGCGGTACCCCTCCCCATGGGCTGGATGGGGGGCAGGACATCCCCCGTGGATGCAGTTGGGGGGCAGGCGGTACCCCTCCCCATGGGCTGGATGGGGGGCAGGACATCCCCCGTGGACTCAGTTCGGGGGCAGGCGGTACCCCTCCCCATGGGCTGGATGGGGGGCAGGACATACCCTCCCCCGCTGATGCTGGGAGCTGCACTGAGCTCTGGCTGCTTCTCTGTTCCCGATTGATCAACAAAAACCTGAGAGAGAAGAGAAATAGGGGGAGGGGCGCTAGGGGCACCGCTGGCCTGGCCCTCTGGGGTGCCCGGCTGCAGCCCCGGCCATCCCATCTCCCCTATGCCTCCCCCTGCCCTGGGGCACTCACGCCAGGACTCCGGGGGGCAGCGAGGCGCCGGCGGGCGGGGGGCTCACACAGGCCTGCAGTGGCTCCAGCAGCGGCTTCCAGAACCGTGGCACCAGCTGGGGGCACAGGGGAGAAGGGGTTAAATGGGGGCGCGGGGGGGGGGGGCGGGATCCTCCCCTTGGCCTGCCCACACCCACCTCGGTCTCCACGGTGGGCAGGGCTGGGCTGGGCCCACAGAGCAAGCAGGCCTCCAGGCCGGGCAGCAGCTGGCAGGTGAGGAGCCGGTGGGGGACCTGGGGGGGGGGGCACAGTCAGAGAGATCCCTGTCCCCCAGCCTCCCCACATCCACACCCTCCACCCCAACCCTCCACTGCCCGAGCCTCCCCACCTGCAGACCCCCAACCCCCCAGTCTCTACCCCTTCCATAACATTTCCCCCACCCCCCGCACTCTCACCGTGGGGCTGCCGTGGGGCAGGTAGATGGGGTAGTCCCGTGTCGTGTGGGGGGGCAGCGAGCCCACCAGCCAGCTCAGCAACAGCAGCTCCTGGGGGGCCAGCTGCCACCAGGGCTCCGTGGCCAGCGCCAGGCGCCCCCCAACCACCAGACAGCCAAAGCGGCTCTCAGCTGCGCCCGCGAAGGCCTCCAGGCACTCCTGGGCATGGGGACCAGAGACGGGTCAGTGGGGTGGCCCCTCCCCCCTGCATCCAGCTCACCCTGTTCCCCACCCTGCAGGCCTGGCTCCCCAGCATTCCCCCAGGCTGGGGTTGTCTCCCTGGGGTGCTCACCTGCAGGACTGCGCTGTGGGGCACAGGGACACACTCCACACACTGGGTCAGGTCCCCGCTCCGCTCCAGGGGCACCAGGAAGCTGTCAATCAGCTTGTAGCAGGCCTGGGGGCAGGGAAGGGGCTGGTGAGGCCAGGAGCCCTGTGGGGCAGCCCCATGACCTCCCATCTAGCCCGAGGTAGGGGCAGGATGTGCCGCCGTGGGCTGGGGCTGATACCTCACCACCTCCCCCCCCACACACACACCCTGTGGGGCCCGGGCTGGGGAGACAGCCCAGCCCCTCTTTCCCCAGAGCCTGGGATTGAGAAGGACCCAGTCACACACCCCTTGGAGTGGGGGGAGGGTCCCAGTTTTCCCCCTCCCCCCTTCAAGGCCCAAGTTTTGGGGGACTCCAGTCCCTCCACGTACCCTCAGGTCCTTTTTGAGGCGTTCAATGTTGCGGACGTTCACCAGCTCCTCCAAGCCCAGGATCAGCACCTGAAACAAGTTCCCCAGCCAGTCTGTCGCCCCTAAGGCCCCCTCACAGGGCTGGGTGGCCAGCCGGGGAGACGGAGCATCGGGGGCAATGCCTGGTCTTGGGGCAGCGTGTTCCAGGGCCCGCTGGGCAAACCCAGGATCTGCTGGGGGTTAACTGTCCTTCCCCCAGGCCAGCCCCAGTGGGGTGGGGTGACCATGCCTGGGGCTCTGGCTACCCTGCGTCTCTCAGTGGTCCTGTTGTGGCCAGACCAAGCTGCAGTCAGTGTGTCTTGGCTGCAAACTGCCACCTCCCTTGTCTCCTGCTGTCCACTCGCTGAGGACTGGCCTGAGCAGCACGGGCCAGTACAGGCCCCAGGGGACCTGCTGGTCACCCCCTGCCAGAGTTCCCTCGAGGGCTTGGGGGGCATCCAGGGGAGATTCAGCTGCCAGCCAGCCGAGAAGCAGAGCGCCCCTAGCCAGCAGCCCGTGTTTCTCCTGGTGGTGCGTGTTGGCACATGCTTCGGTGCACGGAACAATATTTATTCCACTCATGGATGGGATGGAAACAAGTCGAGGGAACGCGGCTCTCTCCGCTCTGCCGACTGGCCCGCGATTCCTCCCCTTTATTTCCCTCCTTTCCGCAGTTACTGACCCGTGAGGGCCCGTATCCCGTGGCAGCCCACGGAGCTTAAAAGCGGAGAGGGGCCTGGTCAGAGATGTTCTCAAAGCCGGGGGCCCCGGATCCCCCTTGGGCACGGCTGCCACCCCTCTGAGCAGGTCAGCTCTATTCGCCTCTTGGACCACGTGGCTCAGCCAGCAGGGCCTCTCCCGGGGGGGGCGGTTCCAGGGCTAGTGACCCCGGGCAGCAGCCTTGGGAAGTTTGTGCTCTGCGTCCCCTCGGGCAGCACTGGGGCTCTGGGACAGCTCTCTGACATGTCCCTCGGACTGGCCGGGGGCAGGGGCCTCACCATGGCGCTGAAAGCGTTGTCCAGCAGGCGCCCCAGGGCAAAGTCACTGGCTCCTTCCTCCGATGACAGGACGATGAGGGTGATGCTGGAAAAGTCAGGGTGATGATGAGGTTCATGGGGGCAGCTGCTCCCCATTCCATCCCCCGATAATCCCCAGCCCCCCGAGGTAGCATCTCCTGTTACCAGACATCTGCAGCCCTCAGCTCCCCGCCTGCCCCCTCCCCGCGGCTGCCCCCGGACCTGTTGTGGAAGACCCTCCAAGCCACACGGGTGTTGGCGGTGCAGGTTGCCGTCAGCAGGACGTCCAGGTTTGCCCCCGAACATGTGCACCCCCATTCAGGGAGCCGATCACCGAGAAGGGCAGCTGTGGAGAGAGCGACACTCAAGGGGGGGGGGGCATAAGGGAACCAAAACTCCTGGGTTATCTCCTTGGCATGGTTGGCTCAGAGTTAATTAGCGCCCCCCCCCCAGCAGCTAATCTCTTTCCTCCCTATAACCCCCCATTCCAGGCTTAGCGGGCAGATGCCCCATGGTGTGGGGAGGGTCAGGGGCCTCACCTGGTGCTTGGAGGATGCCCCTTTGCTGCGGCCAGAACAGGGGGACCCCGCTGCTGGCGGTGAGGCAGAGCAGAGTGACGGAGCCTCCCTCCTCCCCCATGGTGCCCCAGCCAGTGGAGCCCAGCCCTGGCTACCCCAGACTGTTGAGGGGGAAGAGAGGTGCCTGGTGACACTCAAGCCCCGCCCACTCACTGACCTCTCCCCTCCTCTGGCCCCACCCACTCAGTGACCCCTCCCCTCCACAGGCCCCGCCCCCTCACTAACGCCTCCTCCTCTGACTCCACCCAGTCACTAACCTCTCCCAGCCTCTGGCCCCACCCACTCACTGATCCCGCCCCTCACTAACTCCCCCTCCTCTGACTCCACCCACTCACTGACCTCCTCCCCTTCTCTGGCCCTGCCCACTCACTGACCCCGCCCCCTCTACAGGCTCCGCCCCTCACTAACTCCCCCTCCTCCGACTCCACCCACTCACTGACCTCCTCCCCTTCTCTGGCCCTGCCCACTCACTGACCCCGCCCCTCTACAGGCTCCGCCCCTCACTAACTCCCCCTCCTCCGACTCCACCCACTCACTGACCTCCTCCCCTTCTCTGGCCCTGCCCACTCACTGACCCCCGCCCCTCTACAGGCTCCGCCTCTCACTAACTCCCCCTCCTCTGACTCCACCCACTCACTGACCCCCTCCCCCCACACGCCGCACCCACTCATTGACCCCTCCCCTCTGCTGTCTCCAGCCCACCGGCCCTGCCCACTCAGTAACCCCCCCTTCTCTGGCCCCGCCCACTGACCGACTCCTCCCCTCCCCCACAGACCCCGCCCACGCACGGCCGCTCTTCTCCCTGGCCCCGCCCACTCACCGCCCCTCCCTTCCTCTGTCCCCACCCCACAGGCCCCGCCCACTCGCTAACCCTCTTCCTCTGACCTCACCTACTCACTGACCCCCTCCCCTACTCTGGCCCCGCCCACTGAGCGACCGCTCCTCTCCTTCGGCCCCACCCCCACGCACTGCCTCGCTTCTCCCCTGGCCCCGCCCACTGACCGACCCCTCCCCCCCCGCGGGCGGTTCCGAACCCCCCGCACGCGCCGCCTCAGCCGCGCGCCGCGGCCATGTCGGAGCGCGGGGCCTGCCGGGAGCCGGGGCGCTGTTTCCATGGGGACGGGGGGGCGGGGCCGCGGGCGCAGCTTCCGGCGGGGGCGGGGCGATGGTGGTGCCGGGGCCGGAGCGGCCCGCGCAGGCCCAGCCCGGGATGGTGGCCGACGTGGTGTTTGTCATCGAGGGCACCGCCAACCTGGGCCCCTACTTCGAGTCGCTGCGCAAGCACTACCTGCTGCCGGCCATCGAGTGCGTGTGCGCCTGCGCGAGCCCCCCCCCCCCCGGGCCCCCCGCCATCGAGTGCGTGTGCGCCTGCGCGAGCCCCCCCCGGGCCCCCCCCCGCCATCGAGTGCGTGTGCGCCTGCGCGAGCCCCCCCCCCCCGGGCCCCCCCCCGCCATCGAGTGCGTGTGCGCCTGCGCGAGCCCCCCCCCCCCCCCGGGCCCCCCCCCATCGAGTGCGTGTGCGCCTGCGCGAGCCCCCCCGGGGCCCCCCCCACCATCGAGTGCGTGTGCGCCTGCGCGAGCCCCCCCCCCGGGCCCCCCCCATCGAGTGCGTGTGCGCCTGCGCGAGCCCCCCCCCCCCCGGACCCCCCCCCACCATCGAGTGCGTGTGCGCCTGCGCGAGCCCCCCCCCGGGCCCCCCCCCCCGCCATCGAGTGCGTGTGCGCCTGCGCGAGCCCCCCCCCCCGGACCCCCCCCCACCCATCGAGTGCGTGTGCGCCTGCGCGAGCCCCCCCCCGGGCCCCCCCCCGCCATCGAGTGCGTGTGCGCCTGCGCGAGCCCCCCCCCGGACCCCCCCCCCGCCATCGAGTGCGTGTGCGCCTGCGCGAGCCCCCCCCCCGGACCCCCCCCCCCGCCATCGAGTGCGTGTGCGCCTGCGCGAGCCCCCCCCCCCCCGGACCCACCCCGCCATCGAGTGCGTGTGCGCCTGCGCGAGCCCCCCCCCCGGATCCCCCCCCCGCCATCGAGTGCGTGTGCGCCTGCGCGAGCCCCCCCCGGGCTCCCCCGCTATCGAGTGCGTGTGCGCCTGCGCGAGCCCCCCCCCGGGGCCCCCCCCCGCCATCGAGTGCGTGTGCGCCTGCGCGAGCCCCCCCCCGGACCCCCCCCCGCCATCGAGTGCGTGTGCGCCTGCGCGAGCCCCCCCCCGGGCCCCCCCCGCCATCGAGTGCATCTGCGCCTGTGCGAGCCCCCCCTCGGGCCTCTTCCCCCCGGGTCCCCCCCCCACCATGGAGTGCGCATGCGTGCCCCCCCTCCCCGTGAACCCTCTCGCCCCGGGCCCTCTGGAACCCCCTCCAATACACCCTTGGGCCCCGGCCCCCAGCTGAACACGGGCAGCCCCCCCCAGGCTGAGGGGAGCGGGAGAGGGGGAGGAGCTGCCCGGTTCCCCCCCCCGGCTCTGACGGGCACCCGCCCTGTTCCCGCAGGTACTTCAACGGCGGCCCCCCCGCTGAGACCGACTTCGGGGGAGATGTGAGTGGGGCGGCTGATGCGTTTGGGGCCCCCCCCCGGGCGCGTGGCTGGGGGCCCATTGGGCGGGTGGCGGCGCTGGGGGAGCTGGGCAGGCTTGCGGGTTGCCCCAGTCTCACCCCAGACTGGTCCAGGGGACTGGGATGGGGGGGGCTTCCGGGACTCCCCTGTGGCCAGTGGGAGGGCATCAGGCCCCCAATCTCACCCCCCTCTCCTTGGCAGTATGGGGGCACCCAGTACAGCCTGGTGGTGTTCAACACGGTGGACTGTGCCCCGGAGTCCTACGTGCAATGCCACGCGCCCACCAGCAGTGCCTACGAGTTTGTCACCTGGCTGGACAGCATCCAGTGAGTGGGGCTGGGGCCGAGGGGACCTTCGGGTGGGGCCCCCCAAGATTGAAAGTGGGTGAGGTGGGGAAATGTCTCCTTCGGGAGATGCAACCCTGGATGTCTGGGTTCTGGCCCGGGGAGGGGCGTGGGGTGTAGTGGTTAGAGCTGGGAGCTAGGCCTCCTGGGCTCTTTCTCTGGCCCTGGGAGGAGTGTGGGGTCCAGTGGTTAGAGCAGGCAGCCCGGACTCCTTGGTTCTCTCCTGGGAGGGGAGTGGGCTCCTGCGGGGTAGAGCACTTTGGGCTGGGAGCCGGTCCCCCGGGTCCCCTGCCCGTCTGCCTGACGCCTATGGCCAGGGGGCCCTTTCTCAGCTTCCTGTTTTCCACGCAGGTTTGTGGGGGGCGGCGGCGAGAGCTGCAGCCTCATAGCCGAGGGGCTCAGCACGGCCCTGCAGCTCTTCGATGACTTCAAGAAGATGAGGGAGCAGATGTGAGTGGGGCGGGGGGTGGGGCGGGGGAGCCTGGAGGGAGAAATCCGAGCACGGCAGGGGGCTCGGGGGTGTAGGTTTGGGGTCTGGGCTGTGTTCCCCAGCTTTCACCTTGCACCTGTGCCCCAGGCCGAAGCATGGCATGCTGGGAAACGGCAGCTCCGTCCCCTCCCCCATCTGCCTGTCCCCTCCCCCAGAGGCCAGACCCACAAAGTCTGCATCCTGATCTGCAACTCGCCCCCCTACCTGCTGCCGGCCGTGGAGAGCACCACCTACTCCGGCTACACCACCGAGAACCTGGTGCAGAAGATCGGAGAGGTGAGGCGGGGCCAGGATGCCTGGGTTCTCTTCCCGGCTGGGGGAGGGGAGGGGAGTCTGGGAGCCAGGTGGCCTGGGTCTGCTCACCCCTGTCCCTCCCCTCCCCAGCGCGGGATCCACTTCTCCATCGTGTCCCCTCGCAAGCTGCCGGCGCTGCGCGCGCTCTTCGAGAAGGCCGTGCCCGGTGGCATGCTGGAGGCCCAGCCCAAAGACTTCAGCCAGGATCCCCGGCACATGATCCTCATCCGCGGCATGGTGCTGCCGGGTAAGGGGGCGGGGGAGCGAGCGACCAAGGGGGGCTGGGGCCTCTGCTTCCCGCAGCTGCACCACGGGAGGGCAGTCGGGCTCCTCCCTGCAGGGCTCAGGTCCTGCCGGGCAGAGCCAAAGGTGAGCGGCTGTGTGGGGCCCACCCAGCAGGGCCTCGGAGCTGCCAGTAACACCTTGCGGGGGGCCGTGAGTGGCAGCAGAGGGGGCCGGAGTGGGGCAGCTGCGTCCCTGGCGTGTCAGGGCCCCCATCCCTATGGAGGTCGTGACCTGGCCAGCACCGGGGCGGGGAGCTCGTCGGCCGGCTGGTGTCACCGGTGCCGCCGCAGCGGAGAGAAACCCGGGCCGAGGCTCTGACTTGACATGTGGCAGCCTGTCCAAGCTGAAACAAAAACAGGACTATGTAGCACTTTAAAGACTAACAAGATGGTTTATTAGGTGATGAGCTTTCGAGGGCCAGACCCACTTCCTCAGATCAAATAGTGGAAGAAAATTGTCACAACCATATATACCAAAGGATACAATTAAAAAAATGAACAAATATGAAAAGTTCAAATCAAATTTCAGAACTGAAGGATGCGGGGGGCGGGGAGGTAAATGTGTGTGAGCTAATGATATTAGAGGGGATAATTGGGGAAGCTATCTTTGTAATGGGTAAGATAACTGGGGTCTTTGAGACCCACGCGTAGAGTGTTGAATTTGAGCATGAATGACAGTTCAGAGGATTCCCTTTCAAGTGCAGATTTAAAAGGCTTCTGATGCAGGATGCAGGTAATCAAGTCGTTGAGACAGTGTCCTTTCTGGTTGAAATGGCAAGAAACTGTTTTTTCTTTGTGATCCTGTCCAATATCTGTTTTGTGGGCATTGATCCTTTGGCGAAGTGTCTGAGACGTCTGTCCAATGTACAAAGCAGACGGACACTTTCGGCACATGATAGCATAGATTATATTTCTGGATGCGCAGGAATATGTGTTCTTGATCTTATAACTCACTTGGTTAGGTCCAATAATGGTATCAGCAGAGTGAATATGTGGACAAAGCTGGCAACGGGGTTTGTTGCAAGGGAAGGTACCAGGGTTGGTATTAGTGTGGTATGTCCTGTGGTGGTTGGTAAGAATCATCTTGAGGTTAGGTGGTTGTCTATAGGAGACTATGGGTCTGTCTCCCAGAGCCTCTTGGAGTATGGTATCCTGTTCCAGTATAGGCTGTAGTGTATTGATAATGTGTTGGACAGGTTTAAGTTGGGGGCTGTAGGTGATGACAAGTGGTGTTCTATTGTTGGTTTTCTTGGGTCTGTCTTGAAGTAGATGGTTTCTAGGTATTCGTCTGGCTCTTTCAATTTGCTTTTGTATTTCTCCGGGTGGGTAGTTGAGGTTTATAAATGCTTGGTAGAGATCCTGAAGTTTCTGGTCTCTGTCAGTGGGGTTAGAGCAGATGCGGTTGTACTATAGACGATGGATCGTGTGGTGTGTGCTGGATGGGAGCTGGAAGCATGTAGGTAACTGTATGAGTCGGTGGGTTTTCTGTAGAGTGGTGTCTAATTTTCCAGTGTTGCTTTGTACGGTGGTGTCCAGGAAGTGGCTCTCTCGTGTGGAGTGGTCCAGGCTGAGGCTGATGGTGGGTGCAGGTTGTTGAAATCTCTGTGGAATGTCTCCAGTGTTTCTGGGCCATCCTGTCCAAGCTGGGTGCTGCCGCGGGACGGCCCGGCCTGGGAGCCTGCAGAGGGGTCCCTGGGACTTACCACGCGGGGATCGCGGGGTCCCGGCTGGGATGTGAAAGGCTCCAGAGGTCATGGCAGGCGGGGGGGGGGCTGAGGTCATGTTGCCCCTCCCCCCCAGCGAGGGCTTGGAGGTCCCGCGGCTGAGGTTCCACCCCCGCATGTGGTGGTGGGGGCGGGGGGGTCGAGTCCTCCAGGCTGCTGACCTGTCTCCTCTCCCCCAGTAGGTGGCAGCACAGCCTCCAGCACCATCCAGCCCAAACAGGTGGTGCCCCAGCCTCAGCTCCCCACGGCGCCTCCGCAGCACCCGCCGGCCCCACAGCCGCCCCTGCCGCCCGTCTCCCAGCCCTACCAGGTACGTCCCGCATGGGGGGGGAAGAGCTCCTGGGGGGGGCAGGCGGGATCCCAGCCCTTGCCCCTGCCCCCGTCTTCCAGCCCTACCAGGTACGTCCCGCATGGGGGGGGAGGGAAGAGCTCCTGGGGGGGGCAGGCGGGATCCCAGCCCTTGCCCCTTCCCCCGTCTTCCAGCCCTACCAGGTACGTCCCGCATGGGGGGGGGGAGGGAAGAGCTCCTGGGGGGAGCGGGCGGGATCCCAGCCCTTGCCCCCGTCTTCCAGCCCTACCAGGTACGTCCCGCATGGGGGGGAGGGAAGAGCTCCTGGGGGGGGCGGGCGGGATCCCAGCCCTTGCCCCTGCCCCCGTCTTCCAGCCCTACCAGGTACGTCCTGCATGGGGGGGGGAGGGAAGAGCTCCTGGGGGGGGGGGGGGGCGGGATCCCAGCCCTTGCCCCTGCCCCCGTCTTCCAGCCCTACCAGGTACGTCCCGCATGGGGGGGGGAGGGAAGAGCTCCTGGGGGGAGCGGGCGGGATCCCAGCCCTTGCCCCCGTCTTCCAGCCCTACCAGGTACGTCCCGCATGGGGTGGGGGAAGAGCTCCTGGGGGGGGCGGGCGGGATCCCAGCCCCTTGCCCCCGTCTTCCAGCCCTACCAGGTACGTCCCGCATGGGGGGGGGAAGAGCTCCTGGGGGGGGGCGGGCGGGATCCCAGCCCCTTGCCCCCGTCTTCCAGCCCTACCAGGTACGTCCCGCATGGGGGGGGGGAAGAGCTCCTGGGAGGGGCGGGCGGGATCCCAGCCCTTGCCCCTGCTGCCCGTCTCCCAGCTCTACCAGGTACCTCCCGCATGGGGGGGGAGGGAAGAGCTCCTGGTGGGGGCGGGTGGGATCCCAGCCCTTGCCCTTGCCCCCGTCTTCCAGCTCTACCGTCCCAGCCTGGCTCACTCCAGCTCCACCCGCAGGTCCCCCCGCCCAGCTCCCTCAACGCCGCCCAGGCTGCTGCGCAGTCTGCTGTGGAGGCTGCCAAGAACCAGAAAGCCAGCATGGCCACGCGCTGTGAGTGCTGGGGCGGAGGGCGGCACCCTGGGGGGTGGGGGGAGCTGGGAGCAGTGTCGGGGGGTGGGCCTGGAAGGTTCAGGGGAAGGGGAGGTGACACGGGGGGCAGCCTGGCTCCCTGACGGCTCTCCCCTCTCTCCCTGCAGTCTCCCCTCTGAACCCCATCCAGACGCCCTTCAGCCAGGCGCCCGCGCAGCCGCTCTCTGCTGGCTCCGTCCCAGCCATGGCCCCCAAGCTGCCGCCCGCCTCCCAGCCTAGCCTGGTCTCCACAGTCACCACTGGCTCCAGCCTGCTGGCCCAGCCGCCCGGCCAGCCGCCCCCGCCGCCCGGGGCCCCCGCCATGGTACGTACGGCCCCGTGGGGCTCCCTCTATCTGCCGCAGCGACCAGGCTGCTGGCCGTCCCGGGTCTGTAGGGCTGGAGTCCGCGAAACCCGCCGGGACGCCAGAGTCCTCCCCCCCCAGCTCACTGCATCTGAATCTCTCCTGGGCGGCCGCCCGCCCAAGCCTGCCGCTTCCAGGGGCCACTGGGGGGGCCTGTCCCTTCTAGGGGGGCTGGCTTGGGGGCGGAGCAGGGAATGGGACACAGGGCCCGTAGGTGGGGGGCCTGAACCAGGTCTGACCCTGCTTGTGTCCCCCAGCCGAGCGCCGTGGCCCCCAGTGGCGTGAGCGTGGCCCCGCCGGCGGCCCCCCAGCTGGGGGCGGCTCAGCTGCCCGGGGCCCAGCAGTCGGTTACCAACAAGGTGCTGGCCTGGAACGGCGTGCTGGAGTGGCAGGAGGTGAGACCCTGCCGCTGGGGCGACGCAGGGGGAGGGAGGGGTCAGGAGCCCCCCCCAGTGCGGTGGCGGCAGTGGCTGGGGGGGCCCCACACCCAGAGTCAGCCTTCCCCCCTCCCGGAGACGTGGCCTGCTCTGGCCCCAGCGGGGGAGGCTTGGGGAGGGGGCAGAGGCAGCCCCAGGGACATCCCTGCCCTGGGCCAAGGGTGGTGCAGGGAGTCGGGGTGGGGGGTGCCCCGTGGCTGGTGCCCCCTGGTGTCCTGCCCCTGCAGTGGCTGCTCCCTGGGGGGAAGGCTGTGACCCAGCCCCTCAGACCCCCAATCTCTGCAGAAGCCCAAACCGGCCTCGGTGGACTCCAGCACCAAATTGACCCGGTCACTGCCCTGCCAGGTCTACGTCAACCCCGGGGAGAACCTGTGAGTGCCGGGGGTGGGGGAGGAGTCCCGGGGGGGGTTGAGGCTGGGGGGGGAGGCTGTGGCTGCGGATTTGGTGGGGGGACGGCAGGTGTGGCGGGGGGGCAGCTACAGGAGAGGGGTGCAGATTTGGTTCGGGGGTTGCAGCCGCGGGGGTGCGGCTATGGGGGAGGGGTGCGGATTTGGCTGTGGGGGGTGCAGCCAGGGAGGGTGCAGCTACAGGGGAGGGGGTGCAGCTGGGGGGGCCTTTCCCCAGTCACTGATTTCGCCCCCCCCGGACAGGAAGACGGACCAGTGGCCCCAGAAGCTGATCATGCAGCTGATCCCGCAGCAGTTGCTGGTAAGTGGGGGTGGGGGGGGGGGCAGTGCCTGGGGTTGGGTCTCTGCCCCCCGCTGGCGTCTCACCCCCGTCTCCCCACAGACCACGCTGGGGCCCCTGTTCCGCAATTCCCGCATGGTGCAGTTCCACTTCACCAACAAGGACCTGGAATCGCTCAAGGGCCTTTATCGCATCATGGGCAACGGCTTTGTAAGGCTGGGACCCCCCCCCGCGGCCCCCCCGGGACCTGCCCTGGCCCCCGCCCCGACCTGGACCCCCCCGCGGCCCCCCCCGGGACCTGCCCTGGCCCCCACCCCGACCTGGACCCCCCCGCGGCCCCCCCGGGACCTGCCCTGGCCCCCGCCCCGACCTGGACCCCCCCGCGGGCCCCCCCGGGACCTGCCCTGGCCCCCGCCCCGACCTGGACCCCCCCGCGGCCCCCCCGGGACCTGCCCTGGCCCCCGCCCCGACCTGGAACCCCCCCGGCCCCTGACCTGGAACCCCCCCGGCCCCTGACCTGGAACCGCCCTGCCCCACCCCCCGGGACCTACCCTGGCCCCCACCCCGACCTGGAACCCCCCCGGGCCCTGACCTGGAACCGCCCTGCCCCCCCCCGGGACCTGCCCTGGCCCCCCACCCCTGACCTGGAACCCCCCCTGGCCCGGAACCGCCCTGCCCCACCCCCCGGGACCTACCCTGGCCCCCACCCCGACCTGGAACCCCCCCGGGCCCTGACCTGGAACCGCCCTGCCCCACCCCCCGGGACCTACCCTGGCCCCCCACCCCTGACCTGGAACCCCCCCTGGCCCCTGACCTGGAACCGCCCTGCCCCACCCCCCGGGACCTGCCCTGGCCCCCACCCCTAACCTGGAACCCCCCCTGGCCCTGACCTGGAACCGCCCTGCCCCACCCCCTGGGACCTACCCTGGCCCCCCACCCCTAACCTGGAACCCCCCCTGGCCCTGACCTGGAACCGCCCTGCCCCACCCCCTGGGACCTACCCTGGCCCCCCACCCCTAACCTGGAACCCCCCCCGGCCCCTGACCTGGAACCGCCCTGCCCCACCCCCCGGGACCTGCCCTGGCCCCCACCCCTAACCTGGAACCCCCCTGGCCCCTGACCTGGAACCACCCTGCCCCAGCCCCTGGGACCTTCCCTGGCCCCCCACCCTCATGGCCCTGCCCCTGACCTGGAACCCCTTCTCCCCCCTCCCCCGGCCCTGACCTGGAACCACCCTGCCCCACCCCTAACCTGGAACCCCCCCTGGCCCCTGACCTGGAACCGTCCTGCTCCATCCCCTGGGACCTTCCCTGGCCCCCCACCCCCACGGCTCTGCCCCTGACCTGGAACCCCTTCTGCCCCACCCCCTGGGACCTCCCCTGGCCCCCACCCACCCCCTCTCTCCAACCATGAGAGAGTCTTGCGGCTGGCCCCATTCTCCCTCTCCCCTCCCCTGGGGTGGGCCGGGGATGGGCGGGGTCTGCACAGGGGCGTGGCCTGACGCTCTGCCCCCCCCCCAGGCGGGCTGCGTGCACTTCCCCCACACGGCGCCCTGCGAGGTGCGCGTGCTGATGCTGCTCTACTCGTCCAAGAAGAAGATCTTCATGGGGCTGATCCCCTACGACCAGAGCGGCTTCGTCAACGGCATCCGCCAGGTCATCACCAACCACAAGCAGGTGCAGCAGCAGAAGATGGAGCAGCAGCGCAGCGTAAGGCCCCGCCCCCTGCCCCCAATGGCCCCGCCCCCACCCTGGATCCGCCCCTCAGCAGCCTCTCTCCTCTCTCCCCAGCAGCTGGGGGGCTCCCAGGCCCTGGGCACTGCCCCCGTGCCCACCACCCAGCCCTTCCTGCCCAAGCCGCCGGCGGCCCTGCCTGGCGCACAAGGGGGGCAGCAGCAGGTAAGGGAGCAGCAGGGGGGCAGGGCAGCAGCTGCTTGGGAGGGGGGTGGAAAGGAGGGTCCTGGTGGGGCTTGGGGGTGCAGCCCCCCCCCGCTCTCAGCCCCCGTGTCTGCCAGCAGGTGAGTCCCGCCATGGCCCCTGTTGCCATCATGGACGACCCGCAGCGGCAGCAGAGCCTGGTGAGTTTTGGCTTGACGGGGGTGGGCCCCCTGCACCCCCCAAGGCACTGGTGGTGCCAGAGGGGATGGGTCAGCCCCAGCGTGTGGGGGGGGGGATTAGCTGACCCCTCCCCTGCTCTCAGTTGCAGCTCCGGGTGCAGCAGCAGGCGGCAGCAGCCACACAGCAGCAGCAGGCCCCCCCGGCTGCTCCCCAAGCCCCCCCAGCCCCTGGCCCCCCCCAGCCTGGGTCCCAGCCTACGCAAGGGGGGGCCCTGCTGCGCCCCCAGAACCCTGGCGCCAACCCCCAGCTCCGCAGCCTCCTGCTCAGCCAGCAGCCGGTGAGTAGCTCCCCTCCCTAGGCAGCCCCCCACGCCCTGCCCCGGCTCTCCTCTGTGCTGGGGTGTCAGCCCCTCCCCTCTGTGCTCTGTTCCAGCCCCAGGCTGGCGTGCCGCAATCCCAGCAGCCTTTGCACCACCTGCAGCAGTCGGCCCAGGGGCTGCTGCCCCATCAGTCCATGGGGCAGGCTATGGGGCAGCAGCCACTGCAGCTCCCTGGCCAGCAGCTCATGCACCAGGCACCCGGGCAGCAATGGCCGACACAGATGGGCCCGCGGGCCCCACTGCCAGGTAACGGGGGGGGAGAGCAGGGGTTGAACAGCTGCCCCACAAGGGCCGTGCCCGATTGGCAGAGGGATGATTGTGGGCTGTGCCCCATACTAGTGGGGCCATGTGTCAGCACCGGGCTCGGGGTCCCCCAGTGCCCAGCCCCCCTCCCACACCCCACTGGGGCCATGTGTCAGCACTGGGCTCGGGGTCCCCCAGTGCCCAGCCCCCCCCCCCCCACAGGGGCCATGTGTCAGCACCGGACTCGGGCCCCCCAGTGCCCAGACCCCCCCCCCCACACCCCACTGGGGCCATGTGTCAGCACTGGGCTCGGGGTCCCCCAGTGCCCAGCCCCCCCCCCCCCCACAGGGGCCATGTGTCAGCACCGGACTCGGGCCCCCCAGTGCCCAGACCCCCCCCCCCACCCCACTGGGGCCATGTGTCAGCACCGGGCACAGAAGAGTTGAGTTTCTCCCCCCCCTTCCCTGTACAGCTCCCTCCAGAGTCTCCTGTTTCTCCCCCCAGGCCAGATGCTTCTGCCCCCTGGACCCCGGGGCCCCCAGCCAGGCCTGCAGCCGGTCCAGGCGCCCAGCGTCATGGAAGATGACATCTTGATGGACCTGATCTGACCCTGCCCCCTTGTCAATAAACCTCCTTGTGCTCCCCCCTGGGTTGCTCAGGCTGTTTGGGGGGGGGGCAGGGACCTGCATTGGGAGGGGAGAACAGAGCAATTTACACCCCCTTTCGCGCCCCCCCCCATTGTCTCCCCCTCCTTGGCCGGAGCAGGGCGCAGCCCCCAGGCCCACTGAGGCACGGCGCAGCCTCCCCCCGGCCGGGAGCCAGCGAGGCGCAGTCCCTGCTCTGGCTTTATTGGGGGGCTCAGCCCTCGGAGAACAGGCGGTACAGGGCGGCCTGCCGGGCGTCCGCAAAGCTGGGCACGAAATGCACCCGCAGGATCTGGGCGAATCCCTCGCTCAGCGACGGCTCCACAAACTTGTTCCTGGGGGAGGAGACGGGAGGTTGGCGGGGCAGCTCCCCTGTGATCCCCCAGCCCCTCCCCCGGCAGCTCCCCTGTGATCCCCCCGCCCCTCCCCCAGCAGCTCCCCTGTGATCCCTCCCCTGTAATCCCCCCCCCGGCCCCTCCCTCAGCAGCTCCCCTGTGATCCCCCCCGGCCCCTCCCCCGGCAGCTCCCCTGTGATCCCTCCCCCAGCAGCTCCCCTGTAATCCCCCCCCCCAGCAGCTCCCCTGTAATCCCCCCCCCCAGCCCCTCCCCTGTAATCCCCCCCGGCCCCTCCCCCGTAATCCCCCCCGGCCCCTCCCCCAGCAGCTCCCCTGTGATCCCCCCCCAGCAGCTCCCCTGTAATCCCCCCCGGCCCCTCCCCCGGCAGCTCCCCTGTGATCCCTCCCCCGGCCCCTCCCCCAGCAGCTCCCCTGTGATCCCTCCCCCAGCAGCTCCCCTGTAATCCCCCCCCGCCCCCCCTACACTCACTTGTAGCTGTTCAGCACAACATCTGGGACGTGGCCCGTGGCCGTCACCTCCCGGAACTGGAACCAGAAATGAACAATCACGGGGGGGGGCAGAGCACAAGCCTGGCCCCCCAGGGGTGGCAGGGCCCAGCAGCACCCTCAGGGCCACTCACCCGGTTGTTGTGCTTGGCCTGCTCCAGCGTGGCGGTGAAGAGGAAGCAGCGGCAGGGGACGCCGGCCGCCTGGGCGCACTCGATGTACCTGGCAGGGAGGAGACCATGGGGAAGGCAGCCCTTCACCCGGCCCCCCCTCCCCCCCCGGCCCCGCCTACCTGCTGCGCGACTCCGGGTCCGGGTTGGTGTTGTCCACGGCTGCGCTCTTCCCTTCCCGCAGTGCCGCCGCGCACAGCGCCACGCACTTCTGCCAGGAGCCCAGCGTGTCCTGGGGGGAGGGGCAGGTCAGTGGGGAGGGCAGCCCACCCCCCAGGCAGGGAGGGCGGCAGGCCCCAGGCCCCTTACCCGGTTGGCGTAGACGTAGCCTGCTGGCACCAGGTGCTGCTTCAGGAAGGTGGACTTGCCGGCTGCAAGGGCGAGAGGGGGGGTCAGGCCTGGGGGAGGAGGGAGGATGGGGCGGGGGGGGGGCCGACTCACCAGCAGGGAAGCCCACGGCCACCACCAGCTCCGGCGAAGGGGCCAGCAGGGGCGCGTCGGGGGGGTCGTAGAGACGTCCCTGGGAGTCCAGCTCCCGCTGCACAGAGAGATGGGGGCTTAGACAGACCTGGCCAGGGTGATGGGGGGGGGGGGGGGGGCGCACGAGGTCACTTACTGGGTCAAAGGAGGGCAACTGGTAGGGGGCAGGAGCCCAGCCCAGGAAAAACTCTTCAGGGGTGTAAAACGGGAGCCCTGCGTTCAGGGCGAACTGGGGGGACAAGAGAGGCTGTCAAAGACCAGCGCAGTGGTCGGGGGGAGGGGGGAAGCTGGGGCCAGGGTGGGGGGGTACCAGACGGTCGCTGCAGGAGAAATCCTTTTTCTTGTGCCCAGGGGCCCAGTTCGGGGGCCGCCCAGCCGCATCTGAAAGAACAAGGGGGGGGGGGGTTAGAGGCAAAGCACCCCCCAGAGAGAAGAGTGTGTGTGTGTGTGTGTGTGGGGGGGGGGGTAATCAGTGTTGTACATGAAGATGGGGTATGCCTCAGTTTCCCCTGTGCAGCGTAACAGGCTGGCAGGCGGGGGGGGGGGGGGGTAATCAGTGTTGTACATGAAGATGGGGTATGCCTCAGTTTCCCCTGTGCAGCGTAACAGGCTGGCAGGCGGGGGGGGGGTTAATCAGTGTTGTACATGAAGATGGGGTATGCCTCAGTTTCCCCTGTGCAGCGTAACAGGCTGGCAGGCGAGGGGGGGGGGTTAATCAGTGTTGTACATGAAGATGGGGTATGCCTCAGTTTCCCCTGTGCAGCGTAACAGGCTGGCAGGCGAGGGGGGGGGGGTTAATCAGTGTTGTACATGAAGATGGGGTATGCCTCAGTTTCCCCTGTGCAGCGTAACAGGCTGGCAGGCGGGGGGGGGGGGTAATCAGTGTTGTACATGAAGATGGGGTATGCCTCAGTTTCCCCTGTGCAGCGTAACAGGCTGGCAGGCGGGGGGGGGGGTAATCAGTGTTGTACATGAAGATGGGGTATGCCTCAGTTTCCCCTGTGCAGCGTAACAGGCTGGCAGGCGGGGGGGGGGGAGGGAGTGACCCCACCCAGCAGCAAGAAGCATCCCCAGAGCCTGAGGGTATCGCACCCATGAGGGGCCTGCAAAGTGGTGGGAACCAGGCTGGACCCCAAGGGAGAGCGGCCTCTGGCCACGGAGCCCCCTCCCTCCGCGGAGCCACACCCCCTTCTGCCCGCTCACCTCCCACGTAGAGACTGTTCTTCAGCGTCACTGCCACGGCGCCGTTCTCCTGGGGGGTGGGAGGGGTCAGACATGGGGGGAGGAGCTGGCCAAGGCCCCGCCTCCTCCCTCTGCTCGCCCCGCCCCCAACCTGGTACCTTCTCACATAGATGCTCCCACATGCCCAGCAGGGGTTTGCGGTAGAGCCCAGAGCCAGTCGCCACCAACACCTGGGGGGCAGAACGCGGGGGGGGGGGGGGTCACTCCTGGGACAGGCATGGGCATCCCCACAACAGGAGGCACCTCCTGAGACGGGGGCTCTAAGTAGGGCCAGGGACACCTCCCCCCCCCAGCTCCCCTACCTGCATGGGAACCCCCAGTTGCTCCAACACGGCCTCTGCCTTGGCCTTGAAGGCCTCAGGGCGCAGGCGGCCCTTGCTGATCCCCAGCTGGTTGGTGAAGATCACAATCTGGAGGGGGAAGATACATGAGGTCAGGGACCGGGGGGCGGGACAGGGCAGGGATGGGGGGGGGGGGGAGAACAAACCTTATATCCCTCACTCTGTAGCTTCCTCAGCTTCTTGGCAACCTCGGGGTACAAAATCCTGAGAATGAAACACGGGTTACTTCCAAAACAGCCCCCCGATTCCCCGCCCGCACCCCCTGCCCCCCAGCCCTGCCGGCGCCCCTCCCTCCCCACCCGCAGCCCCTGCCCCCCAGCCCTGCCGGCGCCCCTCCCTCCCCACCCGCAGCCCCTGCCCCCCAGCCCTACCAGCGCCCCTCCCTCCCCACCCGCAGCCCCTGCCCCCCAGCCCTGCCAGCGCCCCTCCCTCCCCACCCGCAGCCCCTGCCCCCCATGCCTGGGCTCCCCCCGCCCTGCAGCCGCCATGCTGTTGGAGGTCCCCACTCTTGACCCCTGCTAACCGGCCCGGGCTCTGTGCTCACCTCCAATCATCAGGGCTTGTGGCAAAAACCTTCCCAGACTTGGTCGTGATGATGGTTCCATCCAGGTCAAACCCAGCAACCTATGGAAGCGAGGCACCCCCCTGGTAGAGCAATGGATTCATCCACCCCCATCACATCAATGGTCCCACCCAGCGCCTCTGCCCCGCCAAAGAACAGTACGTGGATCCACCCCCCCAGCAATGGATCCATCCACCACCCGTCCTCACAGCCATGGACCCACCTGCCTCCCCCACTACAGCAATGGACCAATCTGCTTCCCCCCCCCCATCAGAATAAATGGACCCTTCCAGTGCCCACACTCAATAGACACCCCTCCCCATCAGACCCATGGAACCTCCCCACTCTGGGCCCAGCTGCCCCCCCTTCCCCCCCAGCAGGGCAGGCAGTTCCCCAGGCTAACTCCTACCTTGGTGCTGGGCACCACCCCCTGCTTGGTGAAGACCAGCAGCTTGCCATGCTCGTGCCAGGAGTCCCTGGGGTGAGGGGGCTGCTCCGAGGCCTCCCCCTGGGGCGGAGCTGGGGGCCTGGCCTTTGCCTGCTCCGCGCTGGCTGCCGTCTCCTGCAGCTGGCGCAGCTTTGCGACCACGGCAGGGTCCTCTTCTTCCTCTCCCTCCTCCTCGGTGGAGCTGGAGGTCTTTGGCCTCTTAGAGGCTGGCCCCTCGCCACCCCCGGCCAGGCTCCGGCGGGGGGCGGGCAGGAAGTGCAGCGTGTAGGGGTAGCGCCCGTTGACCAGCCACAGCGTCTGCCCCTCCTGCAGCGTGCTGCTGTCACCGGGCTGCAGCTGCAGCTCCTCCACCGATGTGGGGTTCACGCCCCGCTGCAAAACAGGGGGACTGAGCGCAGGAACAGCCCCCCCCTTTGCCGGGCAATGGCCCCTCCTCTTTTCCATCAGTGTGCGGAATACGTTCTGTTCCACGCACCGAGGTGCGTGCAGAGGGGCACCACCAGGAGAAGGCACTTTGCTACCAGCTAGGCGGTGCCCGAATCTCTCTTGGGCAGCTGCCCAAGCACCAAGCTTACAGGAAACGCTGCCTCGGGGGCTGTACCGCAGAACCGGGGGACGGGGCCCCATATAACCAGTCCTCGCGCCGCTCCCCAGGGCTTGGAGCCCCATATAACCGCCCGCCACCAACCTGCCCCTCACCTGGGTGACTCTCACAGCCTGGTGCTTGTAGTCAGCCAGTAACTCCACTGCAAGAGAGGGGGGGGGATATGAGTGAATGGAAAACTGGAACCCCCCCAATCCGCACACTCGGATGCCTCCCCTTCAATCCCCCCCCCCCTCCACAGCCAGGGACCTAGATAGGGCCCTATCCTGGCACAGGGCCTTGAGCCTGGACTGAGGGGGGGGGGGCGGCTTGCAGAGCCCCGGTACCCACCTTGCTTCCGGGAGCATTTCTTATCCGCCACGCGGGTGCGAGGCCCCCTGCCCAGCACCACGGGGACCCCGTCGGGCAGGGCCACGGGGTCGTGCTGCCCATCCTGGCTCACCAGCAAGCACTCCATGGCGCGGCCCTGGGCACGGGACACGCGGGGCAGGTCAGGGGCCAATGCCACCCTGAGCCCCCCCTCCCCCGGGCCGTGCCCTGAGCCCCCCATTGCCCCCCCCAGGCTCCGAGCCCCCCCATCGCCCCCCCAGGCCGTGCCCTGAGCCCCCCATTGCCCCCCACCCCCCCAGGCCCCGAGCCCCCCCATCGCCCCCCCAGGCCGTGCCCTGAGCCCCCCATTGCCCCCCACCCCCCCCCCAGGCCCCGAGCCCCCCCATCGCCCCCCCATGCCGTGCCCTGAGCCCCCCATTGCCCCCCCCAGGCCGTGCCCTGAGCCCCCCATTGCCCCCTACCCCCCCAGGCCCCGAGCCCCCCCCATCGCCCCCCCAGGCCCTGAGCCCCCCCATTTCTCCCCCCGCCCGGGCCGTGCCTTGAGCCCCCCCCCATCGCCCCCCGGTGTCCCCCCCTTTCCCGCCCCCCGGAAGTGGGCTCGCAGGCACGTGGGGGGCCGGACCCCGTTTCCGGGGGCACCTCGGCAGGGGGAGGGGCCGGTGCGGGGCCCCGGGCCGGTCACTGCGTCAAAGACACGCCGGGAACTTCCGCGGGAGGCGGCACTTCCGGCGGGGGAGCGGCCGCCCGGCGCCTTGCGCGCGGGTTCCGGGGAACTTTGGGTCCTAGGCGGGGCCGGGGGCGGGGCCGTCTCGCCACGTGACCCCCCCCCCCACCACCACCTGGCCCGGGCCCCATTGACTGAGGATAGAGCCCTGTGGGGCCTCGGGGGGGGGGGGTTAGTCTCAGGTTTGGGGGTTGCGGGTCGAAGGGGTCGGAGGGTGCAGGTTTGGGGGTGCAGTTTGGGGGGCTGGGAGGTTCTGGGTTTGGGGGTTGCGGGTCGAAGGGGGTGGGGATCGGAGGGTGCAGGTTTGGGGGTGCAGTTTGGGGGGCTGGGAGGTTCTGGGTTTGGGGGTTGCGGGTCGAAGGGGGTGGGGGTCGGAGGGTGCAGGTTTGGGGGTGCAGTTTGGGGGGCTGGGAGGTTCTGGGTTTGGGGGTTGCGGGTCGAAGGGGGTGGGGGTCGGAGGGTGCAGGTTTGGGGGTGCAGTTTGGGGGGCTGGGAGGTTCTGGGTTTGGGGGTTGCGGGTCGAAGGGGGTGGGGATCAGAGGGTGCAGGCTTCGCATTCCAGGTTTTGGGGTGCCATTCAGGGGACTCTGACTTGGCTGAGCAGGTATTGGGGGTTGCAGCTCGGAGAGCTGGATGTTTTTGGGTTGCAATACTGCGGAGACCCACTGGCTCCTCCCTGGCATTTTACCTAGTGAGGTGCAGTGAGCTGGGAGGGCAACACAGTGCAGCCTCCCGCCTCCAGGGTGAGTAGGAGGTGGCGGGTGATGTAGCCCCTGGTACTACCCGTCAAGGGGGCAGAGCAGGAGCAGGGCTTGGGGAAGGGGCTTGGGGGGCAAGGAGCCCCCCTAGGGATAGCCCTGGATGTGCTGAACCCCGTGGACAGAGCATCCGGCAGTGAGTGACCGGGGCACAGTAGAAATAAGGGGGACTCGGAAGAGCCAGGCGCGCTAAAGGCCAGTGAGGGGCGGTTCTAGGACGCAGAGGGGCCTACGGCTTAACCCCAAAGCATGTGGGTCCCCGAGAAGGGTGACATCCCAAGGGACATGGAGCCAGAGGGTAACCCCCAGGAGGGGCCGTGACCTCTCAGAGGCTGGCCCACTGAAGGGGTTCTCCCTGGGAATCGTGGGGAGCAGAGGGGGGCGCCCATGGAGCTGAGGGCGCAACATGACCCCCCGGTTTAGGGGCGGGTCTAGGGGTGCACTATCGAGGGGGGTGGCTTGGGGGGTCGTGGGTCGGGAGGCAGGTCTAGGGGTGCCAGCTGGTGTCAGTCCTAGAGACACTTCCCCCCTCCCATGTGTATTCAGACTCCTGGGTTCTGGCCTCATGGCTTGGGGGGAGGGGGAGAACCTGTCTCCTAAGCTGCTCTGTTGTGTGGCGAGTGGAGCCCTGTCGGGAGAGGGGACCACCAATCCCCTGCCCCATTCAACCTGCACTGGGGCCCCTTCCCCACATCCAGCACTTCTCCCTCCCTGGGCCCCAGGCTCCTCCACAGCCCCTTGGTGCAGCCCCTGCATCCCTCCACGGAGTGCCGTGCATCCCACTGCTGACACCACTATGCCGAGGTGTCGGGATCCCCCGACACTGCAGCCCCGAACAGACTCCGCCAGCTGGTAGAATGGGGGAGGGGGGTTATTGCTTCTCCAGGATACAGCACAGCCCAGCCGTGATGTGGCTACAGGAGTCCGCGGAGCCAGGATGCCTCAGCCCCCTTGAGATGGGGTCCCTAGGCCCCTCGATTCCAGCCCCCCCCTTCATGGTTCCAGCCCAAGACTGACCCTTCCCCCAACACTCACTTCCTTAGTTCCCTGGCTGCCCCAACTGGTCTGACCGGTTGGGTCTTTGTCTACCTGACTTAGGCAGCCCCCCTGCTGGGCCGTGCTCACAGGCAGGGGCCAGTAGAGGTCCCCCCCCAGCCCACAGCCCAGGCACAGCAGCCAGCAAGGTCCTGACACCACATCACCACGCGTGGGGGAGTCAGTGGGAATCGCACCTCCCAGCACAGGGGGACCCCGGGATACAGAGCAGACAGCCCCCCCCCCCACTGCGCCACACCCCGCATTGGGACAAAGTGGGGATTTTTGTAGGATTTTAGCTGGATAGTGTCCGTGCCTCAGTTTCCCTGTGCACTGAGTGTGTAATGAGGGGGCGGGGGAGGGTTTGCTGTTGCACAGGACCAGGGGTGACCTCACGTAGCAGCAGGGACCCCGAAACTCCAGCCTGCAGTGGGGGACCCAGTGACCGAGAGGCCCAGCCTAGCTCAGGTGGCACAGCCAGGTCTGGCCAGTGTGAGGCCAGAGGGAAGAGAGCCCCCCCCTCGCCCCCGCACTCTGCCCAGTTGGTCCCAGTAGGGTGGGGGCGGGCACAGGAGGGAGGAGGAGGAGGTGAATCGGAGAAGGGCCCAGGGACCTAGTTACCAGGTCAGACAAAGCGGGGGGAGCTCTGCTAGAAGCCATGGGGGGGGGGGGGCGGAGGCTGGGCTGTGGGAGGGGAGGGGAGGGCTGCAGGACAGAGGGAGCCGCGCTGGGCCAAGGGGGCCAGGCCCAGGGCTGGGGGAGGTTCCTGCACTGGGGCCAGACGCCCACTGACCCCCCTGCCTGACCTGCCGGGCGCGGGGCTCCAGGGCCAGAGCCAGGGGTCCCTGAGGGGCAGGCAGAGCCAGGCCTGCAGGGGCTGAGAACGGGGGGGGGGGTGCCAGGAGGGGCTGCCCCCCCGGAGGAGCCCCAAGAAGGGGCTGTCGCACTGAAGGGGGCCCCCCCAAGGACTGTTCAGGTCACAACCAGTGAGCCCCAACTCAGGCCCCCCCAGCCCCAGCCTGCCCCCCAGCGCCCCCCCCCGGCCCGGCTCTCACTTCCACAAGGATCAGTTTTTATTAATAAAACAACAAATTCAGGTAACATGAAGTAAGACGTTCAGACACCCCCCCCCCCCCCCCCAAAATCTGTAGCATCCAGGCATCGTGATTCACACAGCAGGGAGCTCTTGGGCTGCAGCCCTCAAGGACAGTCCATGGGGCCCGGGCGCCGGGGTCGCAGCCGGAGGGTGGGGTGAGTCCGTGGGGCCCGGGCGCCGGGGTCGCAGCCGGAGGGTGGGGTGAGTCCATGGGGCCCGGGCGCCGGGGTCGCAGCCGGAGGGTGGGGTGAGTCCGTGGGGCCCGGGCCCCGGGGTCGCAGCCGGAGGGTGGGGTGAGTCCGTGGGGCCCGGGCCCCCGAGGTCGCAGCCAGAGGGTGGGGTGAGTCCGTGGGGCCCGGGCCCCCGAGGTCGCAGCCGGAGGGTGGGGTGAGTCCGTGGGGCCCGGGCCCCCGAGGTCGCAGCCAGAGGGTGGGGTGAGTCCGTGGGGCCCGGGCCCCCGAGGTCGCAGCCGGAGGGTGGGGTGAGTCCGTGGGGCCCGGGCCCCCGAGGTCGCAGCCGGAGGGTGGGGTGAGTCCGTGGGGCCCGGGCCCCCGAGGTCGCAGCCGGAGGGTGGGGTGAGTCCGTGGGGCCCGGGCCCTGAGGTCGCAGCCGGAGGGTGGGGTGAGTCCGTGGGGCCCGGGCCCCCGAGGTCGCAGCCGGAGGGTGGGGTGAGTCCGTGGGGCCCGGGCACCTGGGATCGCAGCCGGAGGGTGGGGTGAGTCCGTGGGGCCCGGGCGCCCGGGGTCGCAGCCGGAGGGTGGGGTGAGTCCGTGGGGCCCGGGCCCCCGAGGTCGCAGCCGGAGGGTGGGGTGAGTCTGTGGGGCCCGGGCACCTGGGATCGCAGCCGGAGGGTGGGGTGAGTCCGTGGGGCCCGGGCGCCCGGGGTCGCAGCCGGAGGGTGGGGTGAGTCCGTGGGGCCCGGGCGCCCGGGGTCGCAGCCGGAGGGTGGGGTGAGTCCGTGGGGCCCGGGCCCCCGAGGTCGCAGCCAGAGGGTGGGGTGAGTCCGTGGGGCCCGGGCCCCCGAGGTCGCAGCCGGAGGGTGGGGTGAGTCCGTGGGGCCCGGGCCCCCGAGGTCGCAGCCAGAGGGTGGGGTGAGTCCGTGGGGCCCGGGCCCCCGAGGTCGCAGCCGGAGGGTGGGGTGAGTCCGTGGGGCCCGGGCCCCCGAGGTCGCAGCCGGAGGGTGGGGTGAGTCCGTGGGGCCCGGGCCCCCGAGGTCGCAGCCGGAGGGTGGGGTGAGTCCGTGGGGCCCGGGCCCTGAGGTCGCAGCCGGAGGGTGGGGTGAGTCCGTGGGGCCCGGGCCCTGGGGTTGCAGCTGGAGGGTGGGGTGAGTCCGTGGGGCCCGGGCGCCCGGGGTCGCAGCCGGAGGGTGGGGTGAGACCGTGGGGCCCGGGCCCCCGGGGTCGCAGCCGGAGGGTGGGGTGAGTCCGTGGGGCCCGGGCCCCGGGGTCGCAGCTGGAGGGTGGGGTGAGTCCGTGGGGCCCGGGCCCCCGGGGTCGCAGCCGGAGGGTGGGGTGAGTCCGTGGGGCCCGGGCCCCGGGGTCGCAGCTGGAGGGTGGGGTGAGTCCGTGGGGCCCGGGCCCCCGGGGTCGCAGCCGGAGGGTGGGGTGAGTCCGTGGGGCCCGGGCGCCCGGGGTCGCAGCTGGAGGGTGGGGTGAGACCGTGGGGCCCGGGCGCCCGGGGTCGCAGCTGGAGGGTGGGGTGAGTCCGTGGGGCCCGGGCGCCGGGGTCGCAGCCGGAGGGTGGGGTGAGTCCGTGGGGCCCGGGCGCCCGGGGTCGCAGCCGGAGGGTGGGGTGAGTCCATGGGGCCCGGGCCCCCGAGGTCGCAGCCGGAGGGTGGGGTGAGTCCGTGGGGCCCGGGCCCCGGGGTCGCAGCCGGAGGGTGGGGTGAGTCCGTGGGGCCCGGGCCCCGGGGGTCGCAGCCGGAGGGTGGGGTGAGTCGTGGGGCCCGGGCCCCCGGGGTCGCAGCCGGAGGGTGGGGTGAGTCCGTGGGGCCCGGGCCCCGGGGTCGCAGCCGGAGGGTGGGGTGAGTCCGTGGGGCCCGGGCCCCCGGGGTCGCAGCCGGAGGGTGGGGTGAGTCTGTGGGGCCCAGGCGCCCGGGGTCGCAGCCGGAGGGTGGGGTGAGTCCGTGGGGCCCGGGCCCCCGAGGTCGCAGCCGGAGGGTGGGGTGAGTCTGTGGGGCCCAGGCGCCCGGGGTCGCAGCCGGAGGGGTGGGGTGAGTCCGTGGGGCCCCGGGCGCCCCCGGGGTCGCAGCCGGAGGGTGGGGTGAGTCCGTGGGGCCGGGCCCCGGGGTCGCAGCCGGAGGGTGGGGGTGAGTCCGTGGGGCCCGGGCCCCCGAGGTCGCAGCCGGAGGGTGGGGTGAGTCTGTGGGGCCCGGGCGCCCGGGGTCGCAGCCGGAGGGTGGGGTGAGTCCGTGGGGCCCGGGCGCCCGGGGTCGCAGCCGGAGGGTGGGGTGAGTCCGTGGGGCCCGGGCCCCGGGGTCGCAGCCGGAGGGTGGGGTGAGTCCGTGGGGCCCGGGTCCCCGGGGGTCGCAGCTGGAGGGGTGGGGTGAGTCCGTGGGGCCCGGGCGCCCGGGGTCGCAGCTGGAGGGTGGGGTGAGTCCGTGGGGCCCGGGCGCCCGGGGTCGCAGCTGGAGGGTGGGGTGAGTCCGTGGGGCCCGGGCGCCCGGGGTCGCAGCTGGAGGGTGGGGTGAGTCCGTGGGGCCCGGGCGCCCGGGGTCGCAGCCGGAGGGTGGGGGTGAGTCCGTGGGGCCTGGGCCCCCGGGGTCGCAGCCGGAGGGTGGGGTGAGTCCGTGGGGCCCGGGCGCCCGGGGTCGCAGCTGGAGGGTGGGGTGAGTCCGTGGGGCCCGGGCGCCCGGGGTCGCAGCCGGAGGGTGGGGTGAGTCCGTGGGGCCCGGGCCCCCGGGGTCGCAGCCGGAGGGTGGGGTGAGTCCGTGGGGCCCGGGCGCCCCAGGGTCGCAGCTGGAGGGTGGGGTGAGTCCGTGGGGCCCGGGCCCCCGGGGTCGCAGCCGGAGGGTGGGGTGAGTCCGTGGGGCCCGGGCCCCGGGGTCGCAGCCGGAGGGTGGGGTGAGTCCGTGGGGCCCGGGCGCCCGGGGTCGCAGCCGGAGGGTGGGGTGAGTCCGTGGGGCCCGGGCGCCCGGGGGTCGCAGCCGGAGGGTGGGGTGAGTCCGTGGGGCCCGGGCCCCCGGGGGTCGCAGCTGGAGGGTGGGGTGAGTCCGTGGGGCCCGGGCGCCCGGGGTCGCAGCCGGAGGGTGGGGTGAGTCCGTGGGGCCCGGGCGCCCGGGGGTCGCAGCCGGAGGGTGGGGTGAGTCCGTGGGGCCCGGGCCCCGGGGTCGCAGCCGGAGGGTGGGGTGAGTCCGTGGGGCCCGGGCCCCGGGGTCGCAGCTAGACGTCCATTCTGGGAACGGACCTTTCTCGCTGGGGTGGGGGCATCACTCTGGGGGAGTCAGGACAGACAATACAGCATGAGTGGGGGGCGCTGCCCCACTGCTACCAGCCAGCCCGGGGGGGGGGTGATTAATCCTTTCCTCCCCCTCCCCCTCCCCCCTCCCCCTGTGGCTTTGGCCTGTTTCTCAGGGGGGGCTCTGGGAAGTGGAGGGGAGGGTCCGTTGGGGGCCAAGGGAAGGGGGGAGCTAGTGCTGGGGGGCTGGGGGGTTCACTCACCCTTTTTGAGCGTGGGGGGGGGCGGGGGCGGCTCTTTCCCAGCTCGCTCTGGGCCAGGGTGCCCACCATCCAGGCGAGGGCGCTGGTGCAGTACTCCATCTGGGGGGGCAGGGCAGGGGCTCAGGACCCCCACAGCCGCTCCCCCAGGAACCATTGCCCCTCCCACCCCCACTCCTCCTGCCCCCCCCCAGATCCCCCCTCTGGTTACCCCACGTGCCCCCCCCCCCCACGCTCCCACCTGCGTCTCCAGCGTCTTCAGCCGTCGCTCCTGCTCTCGGACCTCGGCCAAATGCTTCAAGGCCTGGTCCACCCTGCGGGGGAAGATGGGGTCACTTGGGGGTTCACCCCTCGTCCCCAGGCAGCCCCCCGCTCCGATGCCCCCACCCGCCCTCTGCACCCCAGGCCCCCCACCCCCCCCATTCCAGTGTGACCCTCCCCTGCCCCTGCCCCCTCACTTGTGGGACGTGCGCCGGAGCCGCTCCGAGTCGCTCTCCCGCTTCTGCCGGCCCAGGGCCACCAGGTGGTTCTCCCTCTGCACGGCCTCCCAGGTGAGCAGCGGGGCCTCCTGCTCCGGGCTCAGCTGCCGCGCTGGGACCCCCGGCGTCCGGGCGCAGAGGAGACGAGAGGCACGTGACAAGCAGGTGGGACCAGCCCTGCCCAGCGCCGCCCCCTCGGCCCTGCCCCCCACGCGCCACCCCTGGCCTCTGCCCCCTCGGCCCTGCCCCCCAGCGCCACCCCTGGCCTCTGCCCCCTCGGCCCTGCCCCCCAGCGCCACCCCTGGCCTCTGCTCCCTGGCCTCTGCCCCCCAGCGCCACCCCTGGCCTCTGCCCCCTCGGCCCTGCCCCCCAGCGCCACCCCTGGCCTCTGCCCCCTCGTCTCTGCCCCCCAGCGCCACCCCTGGCATCTGCTCCCGGCCCCTCCCCCAGCGCCGCCCCAGGCATCTGGCCCCTGCTCCCCCAGCGCCACCCCTGGCCTCTGCCCCCTCGTCCCTGCCCCCCCAGCGCCACCCCCTGGCCTCTGCCCCCTCGGCCCTGCCCCCCAGCGCCACCCCTGGCCTCTGCCCCCTCGGCCCTGCCCCCCAGCGCCACCCCTGGCCTCTGCCCCCTCGGCCCTGCCCCCCCAGCGCCACCCCTGGCATCTGCCCCCTCGGCCCTGCCCCCCAGCACCACCCCCGGCCTCTGCTCCCTGGCCTCTGCCCCCCAGCGCCACCCCTGGCCTCTGCCCCCTCGGCCCTGCCCCCCAGCGCCACCCCTGGCCTCTGCTCCCTGGCCTCTGTCCCCCAGCGCCACCCCTGGCCTCTGCCCCCTCGTCCCTGCCCCCCAGCGCCACCCCTGGCCTCTGCTCCCTGGCCTCTGCCCCCTCGTCCCTGCCCCCCAGCGCCACCCCTGGCCTCTGCCCCCTCGTCCTCTGCCCCCCAGCGCCACCCCTGGCCTCTGCCCCCTCGTCCCTGCCCCCCAGCGCCACCCCTGGCCTCTGCCCCCTCGTCTCTGCCCCCCAGCGCCACCCCTGGCCTCTGCCCCCTTGTCTCTGCCCCCCAGCGCCACCCCTGGCCTCTGCCCCCTCGTCTCTGCCCCCCAGCGCCACCCCCTGGCATCTGCTCCCTGGCCCCTCCCCCAGCGCCGCCCCAGGCATCTGGCCCCTGCCCCCCCAGCGCCACCCCTGGCCTCTGCCCCCTCGTCTCTGCCCCCCAGCACCACCCCTGGCCTCTGCCCCCTCGTCTCTGCCCCCCAGCACCACCCCTGGCATCTGCCCCCTCGTCTCTGCCCCCCCAGCGCCACCCCTGGCATCTGCTCCCTGCCCCCCCAATGCTGTTCCTCCTCCCTGACCCCTGGTACCACCCTCTGGCACCTGCCCCCAGCACCGCCCTGTGGTCCCTGCCCCCCTAGTGCCACCCCCCCGTCCCTGCTCCCCAGCGCTGGCCCTCGCCCCACGGGGAGCCCCCCCACTCACAGAAGTGGTGGCTCTTGGCAGAGCCCCCCCCGCGTGCTGGGCCGCAGCAGCTGGAGCAGGTGGCTGATGAGGATGAAGGGCGGGGCCAGCGCCGGCCGGTTGTGATACTCCAGGATCAGGCTGTAGCGCTGCGACTTCCAGTAGTTGTCGCTGTTGCCCTGCACCTTGGCGAAGGTGTAACTGGGGGGCGAGGGGGCTGTCAGCGGGCGTGGAGGGGCACCAGACTGCCCCCGCCCCCGCGCCCACCCCCACTGGGCCCTCGCACACTGCTCAGCTCATCCTCCACACGTGCGAGTGCACCGGGGCCTCATACACTGATCACCTTGCCCTCCACATGCACTAGTGCACTGGAGCCTTGCACGCTGGTCAGCACACCCTCTGCACGTGCACTGGGGTCAACTTGCCCTCCACATGCACTAGTGCACCAGGGTCTTGCACACTCATCAGCTTTCCACGGCTATGGGTGCACGGGCATGTCAACTCACTATGCACTCATTGATCACCAGGCACTCCTGGCACGTGGCCCCGTGCCCTGGCCCCCTCGCACCCGTGTCAGGGCAGGCCCACGTGCACCGAGGCCCCGCCCCCTCCGGTACCTGAACATGGCGATGAGCAGGTTGAGCAGCACGATGTTGGCGACCAGCAGGAAGATGACGAGCAGAACCAGCACCAGCCAGTTGGCGTAGGTGTTGGTGCAGGGCTCTGCCTCCTCCATCAGGATGGCCACCGGGTCGTCCGTGCAGTTCGACGCCGCCATGAGCGCCGCTGGGGGAGAGGCCGTGAGCCCCCGGCCGGCCGGCCCCAGCCCATTGCTGGCCCCCGGCCGGCCGGCCCCCTTGCTGGCCCCTGGCCGGCCCCCCTTGCTACTCTCCGGCCAGCTGGACCCAGTCCCCACCCCCCAGCTGGCCTCACCCCATTGCTGCCCCCGGTCCCTGAGCCGGCCGGGCCCTAGAAGAGAGAGCCCCCCCGCCCCCCTGAGCCAGCCGGGCCCTAGAAGAGAGAGCCCCCCGCCCCCTGAGCCAGCCGGGCCCTAGAAGAGAGAGCCCCCCGCCCCCTGAGCCGGCCGGGCCCTAGAAGAGAGAGCCCCCCGCCCCCTGAGCCAGCCAGGCCCTAGAAGAGAGAGCCCCCCGCCCCCTGAGCTAGCTGGGCCCTAGAAGAGAGAGCCCCCCGCCCCCTGAGCTAGCTGGGCACTAGAAGAGAGAGCCCCCCCGCCCCCTGAGCTAGCCGGACCCTAGAAGAGAGAGCCCCCCGCCCCCTGAGCCAGCCGGGCCCTAGAAGAGAGAGCCCCCCGCCCCCTGAGCTAGCCGGGCCCTAGAAGAGAGAGCCCCCCGCCCCCTGAGCTAGCCGGACCCTAGAAGAGAGAGCCCCCCGCCCCCTGAGCTAGCCGGGCCCTAGAAGAGAGAGCCCCCCCGCCCCCTGAGCCAGCCAGGCCCTAGAAGAGAGAGCCCCCCGCCCCCTGAGCTAGCCAGGCCCTAGAAGAGAGAGCCCCCCGCCCCCTGAGCTAGCCGGGCCCTAGAAGAGAGAGCCCCCCGCCCCCTGAGCTAGCCGGACCCTAGAAGAGAGAGCCCCCCGCCCCCTGAGCTAGCTGGGCCCTAGAAGAGAGAGCCCCCCGCCCCCTGAGCTAGCCGGACCCTAGAAGAGAGAGCCCCCCGCCCCCTGAGCCAGCCGGGCCCTAGAAGAGAGAGCCCCCCGCCCCCTGAGCTAGCCGGACCCTAGAAGAGAGAGCCCCCCCGCCCCCTGAGCTAGCCGGGCCCTAGAAGAGAGAGCCCCCCGCCCCCTGAGCTAGCCGGGCCCTAGAAGAGAGAGCCCCCCACCCTCTGAGCTAGCCGGACCCTAGAAGAGATAGAAGAGAGAGCCCCCCGCCCCCTGAGCTAGCCGGACCCTAGAAGAGAGAGCCCCCCGCCCCCTGAGCCAGCCGGGCCCTAGAAGAGAGAGCCCCCCGCCCCCTGAGCTAGCCGGGCCCTAGAAGAGAGAGCCCCCCGCCCCCTGAGCTAGCCGGACCCTAGAAGAGAGAGCCCCCCGCCCCCTGAGCCAGCCGGGCCCTAGAAGAGAGAGCCCCCCGCCCCTGAGCTAGCCGGGCCCTAGAAGAGAGAGCCCCCCGCCCCCTGAGCTAGCCGGGCCCTAGAAGAGAGAGCCCCCCGCCCCCTGAGCTAGCCGGGCCCTAGAAGAGAGAGCCCCCCGCCCCCTGAGCTAGCCGGGCCCTAGAAGAGAGAGCCCCCCCCGCCCCCTGAGCCAGCCGGGCCCTAGAAGAGAGAGCCCCCCCGCCCCCTGAGCTAGCCGGGCCCTAGAAGAGAGAGCCCCCCACCCCCTGAGCTAGCCGGGCCCTAGAAGAGAGAGCCCCCCGCCCCCTGAGCCAGCCGGGCCCTAGAAGAGAGAGCCCCCCGCCCCCTGAGCCAGCCGGGCCCTAGAAGAGAGAGCCCCCCGCCCCCTGAGCTAGCCGGGCCCTAGAAGAGAGAGCCCCCCCGCCCCCTGAGCTAGCCGGGCCCTAGAAGAGAGAGCCCCCCGCCCCCTGAGCTAGCCAGGCCCTAGAAGAGAGAGCCCCCCGCCCCCTGAGCCAGCCGGGCCCTAGAAGAGAGAGCCCCCCGCCCCCTGAGCTAGCCGGGCCCTAGAAGAGAGAGCCCCCCGCCCCCTGAGCCAGCCGGGCCCTAGAAGAGAGAGCCCCCCGCCCCCTGAGCCAGCCGGGCCCTAGAAGAGAGCCCCCCGCCCCCTGAGCTAGCCGGGCCCTAGAAGAGAGAGCCCCCCCCGCCCCCTGAGCTAGCCGGGCCCTAGAAGAGAGAGCCCCCCACCCCCTGAGCTAGCCGGGCCCTAGAAGAGAGAGCCCCCCCGCCCCCTGAGCCAGCCGGGCCCTAGAAGAGAGAGCCCCCCCGCCCCCTGAGCTAGCCGGGCCCTAGAAGAGAGAGCCCCCCCCCGCCCCCTGAGCCAGCCGGGCCCTAGAAGAGAGAGCCCCCCCGCCCCCTGAGCTAGCCGGACCCTAGAAGAGAGAGCCCCCCGCCCCCTGAGCTAGCCAGGCTCTGGTGTGGGCGGGCGCCACTCACCGTCGATCTCGTTGAGCGGGATCTGGCCGAAGATCTGCAGGTAGGGCCGGTAGAAGACGCGGCGGAAGATCCAGGGCAGCCGCTGGTCACTGGGGTGCAGCAGCCCCTCGGTCGTCACCCCGTAGGCCACCAGCCAGACGGCCAGGAAGAAGAGGAAGAGGAAAACATCCTTCACCTGTTGGGGGGAGGGGGATGAGCTCCTGGGGGGGGACCAGTTCCCCATGCCCCCCCACCTCCTGCTCAGACCCCCCCCCACCACCCCCATGGGCCTACTCCCCCCTCCTGCTCAGACCGCCTTGATCCTCCCTTCAGTGGCCCCCTCCCCATCAGACTGCCCCCACCCCCGGCCCTTTCCCCCTCCCCCTTGATCTCCCCCCTCACCATCTTGCCCACAATGATCATCTTGGGGCCCAGCTGCTTGTTGACGGCGAAGATGTGGATGAGCCGCAGGGTGAAGACCATGAAGTCCAGGCAGAGCACGGTGCGCCCCGACTCGTAGGTGCCAGGGAACATCCTGGGGGGAGGAGGGGGTGACGGGGCCTTGTGGGGGTGCCCAGGGTTCCCCGTGCCCAAGGGGCGGCTGTGCTGGGTTCCCCATGCCTCGGGCATGCCCATGGGGTGGCCATGCCCAGGGGCTTTCTGTGCCCGGGGGTCCCATGCCCAAGGGGTGGCCGTGCCCAGGGGCTTTCTGTGCCCAGGGGTCCCCATGCCCATGGGGTGGCCATGCCCAGGGGCTTTCTGTGCCCGGGGGTCCCCCTGCCCAAGGGGTGGCCATGCCCAGGGGCTTTCTGTGCCCGGGGGTCCCATGCCCAAGGGGTGGCCGTGCCCAGGGGCTTTCTGTGCCCAGGGGTCCCCATGCCCATGGGGTGGCCGTGCCCAGGGGCTTTCTGTGCCCGGGGGTCCCATGCCCAAGGGGTGGCCGTGCCCAGGGGCTTTCTGTGCCCAGGGGTCCCCATGCCCAAGGGGTGGCCATGCCCAGGGGCTTTCTGTGCCCAGGGGTCCCCCTGCCCAAGGGGTGGCCGTGCCCAGGGGATTTCTGTGCCCGGGGGTCCCCCTGCCCAAGGGGTGGCCGTGCCCAGGGGCTTTCTGTGCCCGGGGGTCCCCATGCCCAAGGGGTGGCCATGCCCAGGGGCTTTCTGTGCCCGGGGGTCCCCATGCCCAAGGGGTGGCCGTGCCCAGGGGCTTTCTGTGCTCGGGGGTCCCCATGCCCAAGGGGTGGCCATGCCCAGGGGCTTTCTGTGCCCGGGGGTCCCCATGCCCAAGGGGTGGCCGTGCCCAGGGGCTTTCTGTGCCAGGGGGTCCCCATGCCCAAGGGGTGGCCGTGCCCAGGGGCTTTCTGTGCCCGGGGGTCCCCATGCCCAAGGGGTGGCCGTGCCCAGGGGCTTTCTGTGCCAGGGGGTCCCCATGCCCATGGGGTGCCCATGCCCAGGGGCTTTCTGTGCCCAGGGGTCCCATGCCCATGGGGTGGCCGTGCCCAGGGGATTTCTGTGCCCGGGGGTCCCCCTGCCCAAGGGGTGGCCGTGCCCAGGGGATTTCTGTGCCCGGGGGTCCCCCTGCCCATGGGGTGGCCGTGCCCAGGGGCTTTCTGTGCCCGGGGGTCCCCATGCCCATGGGGTGGCCGTGCCCAGGGGCTTTCTGTGCCAGGGGGTCCCCCTGCCCATGGGGTGGCCGTGCCCAGGGGCTTTCTGTGCCCAGGGGTCCCCATGCCCATGGGGTGGCCGTGCCCAGGGGCTTTCTGTGCCCGGGGGTCCCCATGCCCATGGGGTGGCCGTGCCCAGGGGCTTTCTGTGCCCGGGGGTCCCCATGCCCAAGGGGTGGCCGTGCCCAGGGGCTTTCTGTGCCCGGGGGTCCCCCTGCCCAAGGGGTGGCCATGCCCAGGGGCTTTCTGTGCCCGGGGGTCCCCCTGCCCAAGGGGTGGCCATGCCCAGGGGCTTTCTGTGCCCGGGGGTCCCCATGCCCAAGGGGTGGCTGTGCCCAGGGGCTTTCTGTGCCCGGGGGTCCCCATGCCCAAGGGGTGGCCGTGCCCAGGGGATTTCTGTGCCCGGGGGTCCCCATGCCCAAGGGTTGCCATGCCTAAGGGCTTGCTATGCCCCAGGGGTGGCCGTGCTGGGGGTCCCCCTGCCCAATGGGGGGGCCGTGCCCGGGGGGGCCATGCCCAGGGGTCCCCGAGCCAGGGTCTCACCGGCGGCGCCCAGCAGGAAGAGCCCCAGGGCGGTGAGGTCGAACTGGTTCCAGGTGTCCTGCAGGTAGGCGCGGACACGCAGGCCCAGCCGCTGGTGCCCGCTGAAGCAGCCCTGGCGCAGCTCCTCGCACAGCAGGGTGAAGACCCAGACGTAGAGCAGGACCTCGGTGCCCGGGGGCCGAGCGGCGGGGGGGGCGCGAAGTCCAGCAGCAGCACGTAGGAGAAGAGCAGCAGGAAGAGCAGGTACATCACCACGTTGCCCAGGAAGGCCGTGACGGGCGCGCCCCAGAACTGGTGCCAGCGGTGCAGCCAGGCCGGGCCTGGCCGGAGGCAGGAGCAGCAGGAGGACTTCAGTCTGCTGGGGGGGGAGGCGGAGTTCTGTATGGGGGGTCTGGTAGACAGGTCTCAGCATGGGCGGGCAGGGGGCAGAGGGACTAGATATGGATGTGCCCAAAGGGGGGTGTTATTCCCCTTGGTATGGAGCATGTGATTTCTGCTGGCCTGGTGTGTGCCTCAGTTTCCCTGGGCACCGCCCCAATCCCTGCCTGGAGGGTCGGCATTGGAATTCCACCCCAGTGCATCTGAGGCAGTGGGTGTTCCCTGGGGACACTTATGGCCCCAGGCCGCCTCGGGTGGGAATTTCGGGGGGACGGCCTCCCCCACGAACACAATGGCCAGGCCCTTCTCTGAGTCTTGGGAGGTTCGGGGGGGGGGGGCTCAGTGTCTCTGGGTGTCATTGGTGTATGGGGGGGGGGAGTTACTGTACGGGTGCCCTGGGGCCTGGCAGACCCGGCCGGGTCTGGCCAACGGGCTGCAGAGAGAGGCCCCCCACCCTGCCCAGCTGGTCCAGCAAGGGGGGGACACAGGAGGGGGGAAGGGGGAGGCAGAGCAGAGAGGGGCCCAGGCGACCCAGTTTGGGACAGACAAAGGCAGGGGAGGGGGAGAGGAGCTGCTGGGGCAGATATCGGAGGCTAGTCTGGAGGTGGGGGCGCAGCTGGGCTGGGGGGAGGGGGCAGGCAGACCTAGACATGCTGGGTGGGGCAGGGGGGCCAATAATCTTTGATGGGGCCAACTCCAAGAGTTTGGTAAGTGGCCAAGGGCCCCACTCGCCCAGGCTATTAATAGAGGGGGCCTGGACGGGGGGTGCAGAAGGGAGTTTGGGGTAAGGGACTGGGAGAGGGTTGTGATCTGGGGCAGGGGTGCAGGAAAGGACTCTAATGTGGAGGAGGGGTGCAAAAGGGGGGAAGGGTGCTAGAGGGGGAGGAGTGCAGGAGGAATGAAGGGGGAGGGGTACAAGACGGGGGAAAGGTTCATGAGTGGGAGGGGTTCAGGAGGGGGAAATGTTCAGGAGGGCTGCAGGAGGGGGAAGGGCACGAGAGGAGAGAGGGGTGCAGGAGGAATGCAGGGGGAGGGGGCAGGGAGGGGTGTAGGAGGGAGGAGGGTGCAGGAGGAATGCAGGGGGAAGGGATGCAGGAGTGGGAAAGGGAGGGGTGTAGGAGGGTGCAGGAGGAATGCAGGGGGAAGGGGTGCAAGAGGGGGGAAGGGAGGGGTGTAGGCGGGAGGAGGGTGCAGGAGGAATGCAGGGGAAGGGATGCAGGAGTGGGGAAGGGAGGGGTGTAGGAGGGTGCAGGAGGAATGCAGGGGGAAGGGGTGCAGGAGGGGGGAAGGAGGGGTGTAGGAGGGAGGAGGGTGCAGGAGGAATGCAGGGGAAGGGATGCAGGAGTGGGGAAGGGAGGGGTGTAGGAGGGTGCAGGAGGAATGCAGGGGGAAGGGATGCAGGAGTGGGGAAGGGAGGGGTGTAGGAGGGTGCAGGAGGAATGCAGGGGGAAGGGGTGCAAGAGGGGGGAAGGGAGGGGTGTAGGCGGGAGGAGGGTGCAGGAGGAATGTAGGGGGAAGGGGTGCAGGAGGGGGGAAGGGAGGGGTGTAGGCGGGAGGAGGGTGCAGGAGGAATGTAGGGGAAGGGGTGCAGGAGGGGGGAAGGGAGGGGTGTAGGAGGGAGGAGGGTGCGGGAGGAATGAGGGGGGAGGGTGCAGGAGGGGGGAAGGGAGGGGTGTAGGAGGGAGGAGGGTGCAGGAGGAATGCAGGGGGAAGGGGTGCAGGAGGGGGGAAGGGAGGGGTGTAGGAGGGAGGAGGGTGCAGGGGAATGCAGGGGAAGGGGTGCAGGAGGGGGGAAGGGAGGGGTGTAGGAGGGAGGAGGGTGCAGGGGGAATGCAGGGGGAAGGGGTGCAGGAGGGGGGAAGGGAGGGTGTAGGAGGGAGGAGGGTGCGGGAGGAATGAGGGGGGAGGGGTGCAGGAGGGGGGAAGGGAGGGGTGTAGGAGGGAGGAGGGTGCAGGGGGAATGCAGGGGAAGGGGTGCAGGAGGGGGGAAGGGAGGGGTGTAGGAGGGAGGAGGGTGCGGGAGGAATGAGGGGGGAGGGTGCAGGAGGGGGGAAGGGAGGGGTGTAGGAGGGAGGAGGTGCGGGAGGAATGAGGGGGAGGGGTGCAGGAGGGGGGAAGGGAGGGGTGTAGGAGGGAGGAGGGTGCAGGGGGAATGCAGGGGGAAGGGGTGCAGGAGGGGGGAAGGGAGGGGTGTAGGAGGGAGGAGGGTGCGGGAGGAATGAGGGGGGAGGGTGCAGGAGGGGGGAAGGGAGGGGTGTAGGAGGGAGGAGGGTGCAGGGGGAATGCAGGGGGAAGGGGTGCAGGAGGGGGGAAGGGAGGGGTGTAGGAGGGAGGAGGGTGCAGGAGGAATGCGAGGGGAGGGGAACAAGGGGGGAAGGGCGCATGGCTGAGATTTGGGTTGCAGGAGTGGGGGACAGAGGGTTTGGGTTACGTGGGGTGGGTGCAGGAGGGGGCAGAGGCTGGGGGGAGGGAGGGGCTGAGGTGCAAGAGAGATGGGGCTGGGGAGAGGGGCTGATCTTGCGGAGTTCAGAACCCCTCAGCGCCCCAATGGATGGGGCACCTCGACCCCAGGCTGCCCCCTTACCCTCTAGGGATCTCCTCCAGGGGGTATTTCCCTTCAGTGTCCAGGTTTTCCAGGGTGGGGGGGGTCCCCTCCTGCAGATCCTCCTCCGGTGTTCTGAGGAGAAAGGGGAAGATTGAGTTGGGGGGGGGTCTCTGGGGCTGCGAGCTTCCCCGCAGCAGTGCCCCGTTTGTAGCTGACCCCCTCCCTGGGGCCCCCAGCGCCCACCTGAAGGTGATGAGGTTGGTGAAGATGAGGGAGGGCAGAAGAAGGTGAGCAGCAGCTGCCAGACGGGCGTCGCCCCTTCCATCTCCCCCCACCAGTTCTGGGACAGCAGCGCCTGCGGACATGGGGGGGTCACTTCTCACCACAGCCCCCTTCCCCAGAACCTGCACCCCCCCACCTCGGTACCTGCACCCCTCCCCCGCCCCCACCTCAATATCCACCCCTCCCCCACCTCACTTCCTGCACCCCACTCCCTCCCGCACCTCGGTACCTGCACCCCTCCCCCGCCCCACCTCAATATCCACCCCTCCCCCACCTCACTTCCTGCACCCCACTCCCTCCCCACCTCGGTACCTGCACCCCTCCCCCGCCCCCACCTCAATATCCACCCCTCCCCCACCTCACTTCCTGCACCCCACTCCTCCCGCACCTCGGTACCTGCACCCCTCCCCTGCCCCACCTCAATATCCACCCCTCCCCCACCTCACTTCCTGCACCCCATCCCCTCCCCACCTCGGTACCTGCACCCCTCCCCCGCCCCACCTCAATATCCACCCCTCCCCCACCTCACTTCCTGCACTCCACTCCCTCCCCACCTTGGTACCTGCCCCCCTCCCCTGCCTTGGTACCCACTCTCCCACCTTACTCCTACCTGAGTACCTGCTCCCCTTCCCCCACAGTAACTCAGTACCCGGCCCTGCCCCCTCCCATACTTTGGTATCTGCCCCCATCCCATCCCTCAGTGCCTGCCCCCTCAGCTCCCCCAGTGCCCACCCCGCCCCCTCCCCCGTCAGGTACCTGCACCCCGTCGTGGGCGAAGAAGCATCGGGCCTCAGCCAGCCAGGCCAGCTGCAGGCAGGTGACGTTGCCCCAGAGGTGGGAGCGACGCACAAGGAGCTGGAAGGCCCGTGTCTCGCTGTTCTCGTAGCACACGCCGAACACGCCTGTGGGGCAGAGGGGTCACGCAGGCACCCCAGGGACCGCCCGGCCCCCCGTGCGCCCCCGAGTGTCCGCCCCCTGCACCCCGTCCCCTTATCGACCCTGCACCCCACCCTCTTATCACCCTCTGCGCCCCATCCACCTTATCGCCCCTGTACCCCTATACCCCATCCCCTTATTACCCCTGCACCCCATCCCCTTATCTCCCCTGCACCCCCCTTATCAGCCCTGTACCCCAATCCCTCTTATTGCCCCTGTACCCCATCCCCTTATCACTTCTGCACCCATCCCCTTACCCCCGTACCTCATCCCCCTTATCGTCCCCTGTACCCCATCCCCTTATCGCCTCTGCACCCCATTCACCTTACCCTCTGTACCCCATCCCCTTATCGCCTCTGCACCCCATCCGCTTACCCCCTGTACCCCATCCGCCTTATCACCCCCTGTACCCCATCCCCTTATCGCCTCTGCACCCCATTCACCTTACCTCCTGTACCCCATCCCCTTACCCCCATACCCCATCCCCTTATCACCTCTGCACCCCATCCCCTTACCCCTGTACCCCATCCCCCTTATCGTCCCCTGTACCCCATTCCCTTATCACCCCTGCACCCCATTCACCTTACCGACCCCTGCACCCCACCCTCTTATCTCCCCTGCACCCCACCCCTTATCGCCCCTGTACCTCATCCCCTTATCGCCCCTGCACCCCATCCCCTTATTACCCCATACCCCATCCCCCTGAACTGCCCCCCGAGTGTCCATCCCCCCAGAACCAGCATCTCCCCAGTACTCCTGTATCACCCCCATAGCACCCCTATACTCCTGTATTACCATGCAACCCCCCATACTGACCCTGAACTCCAGTATCACCCCCTGCCCCCCGCACTGTCCTCCGCACCCCATTCTTCACGCGGCTGCGCCCCTCTCACCGATGGCCAGGTTCTCAAACGTCATGGCCAGTTGCTTCATGTCCGCGGCCTCCTGCGCATCCAGCTCGTGGTGCGAGAGCTCCCGCAGGATCCGGGCGGCCACCAGTGCCCCCGCCACCCCGTCCGGGGCCTGGGGGGCCGAGAGTCACCCTGTGAGAGCCACCCCGCCCAGGGCCTTCGGGGAGACCCCCCCGGATCTGTGCCCCCCGCTCAGTCTGGGGCTGGGGGTGGGGCACGGTGGAAGACAGGGCACCCCCTTCCATGGGAATCCTTCATTTGCTCCTTTCCCTCCCCAGGCTCCCATCCCCCTCCGGGTCCCCCCCTGCCCCCCGGGGCCGCTCACCATCTCCCAGCAATAGGTGGCCATCTCCCCGCGGTTCAGCAGCAGGGCCCAGATGAAAAGGTCGGCCCAAGGGCTCCGGGCGCAGTCCAGCAGAGACCCCTTCTTCTGGGAGGATGAAAGGGGCAGGGTGAAAACCCCCATCTTCCCCCACCGCCCCCCAAATCCTCAGGCCCAATCCCACCCTGCCCCTGCCCCTACAGACCTCCCACGTACCTCTGCCCCCTCATGCCCCCTCTTTCCACCCGCACACCCCAGCCTCCATCAGTCCCAGCAAGTAACCCAATCCCCTCGGCCCCAGGTGTGCCCCAGCCTGCACCCCACTTGCCCCAGACAGCATGTACCCCCTCCTCCCATATCCTTGCCCCCCCAAGCACCCTGGTCCCCTGGCCAGCCCCCTACATTCTCCCCCCTTGTGCTTCATCCCACGTCCCTGCCCCTGCCTGCCCCCCACGCCTCAGCCTCCATGTGCCCCATTCCATGTCCCTGCCCCAGCCCCCCACTTGCTCCAGCCCCCCATGTGCCCCATTCCATTTCCCAGCTCCCAACCCACACCCCAGCCCCGTGCCCCATCCCACATCCCTGCCCTCAACTCTCACTCCACCCCCCACGTACCCCATTCCACATCCCTCCTCCCCTGCCCCCCCACTTGCTCCAGCCCCCCCATGTGCCCCATCCCACATCCCTGCCCCCCCAGTTCCCCACTTACTCCAGCCCCCCATTCCATGTCCCAGCCCCCAACCTACACCTCAGCCCCCGGTGCCCCATCCCACGCCCCTGCCCCCCAGCTCCCCACTTACTCCAGCCCCCCATATTCCCCATTCCATGTCCCAGCCCCAACCTGCACTCCACCCCTCACGTACCCCATTCCACATCCCTCCTCCCCTGCCCCCCCACTTACTCCAGCCCCCCACGTGCCCCACCCATCCCACACCCCAGCCCCACACACCCCAGCCACCTTGCCATGAGGGGGGTGCAGCCCGGCGTAGAAGGGGGCGCAGGTGTCGCCCAGCAGGTCGTGCAGCAGGCGGCCCACCAGCTGGAGCACGGGGTAGTCTGGGGAGTGCTTCACAGGCTGGTAGTGGGGGGGCTCGCCCCCCCCCCCTGCGCCGCTCCAGCAGCTGGTGCAGCAGCGAGGCCTCGGGGATCCCCTGGTACAGCTCCTCCAGGCACCCCCAGCTCAGGAACTCGTCCAGGTCCAACCCGTTCTCCACGAAGAGCCGCACCAGGGCCGGGCGGTCGCCCAGCAGCGCGTCCCGCATGGGCCCCTGCAGCTGGCTGGGCTGTGGGGGAGGGAGGGGCAAGGACCCCAGGTTAGTACCCGTCCTGTGCTCACCAGCCCTCCCCCCCGACCCCCCCCGGTCCTGTGCGGCCTCCCAACCCCCCCTCAGCTCCCCACAGGGGTCCCTCTGCCACTGGTCCCCCTCAGCTCCTCCCCCTGGGGCCCGCCTACCCACCGACTGGGATCCCCTGACTCCTTGGGGTCCCCCCCCAGCTCTTCCCCCTGGGGTCTCCCCTCCCCTGGGCCCACCCACCCACTGTCTGGGATCCCCTGACTCCTTGGGGTCTCCCCCCAGCTCTTCCCCCTGGGGTCTCCCCTCCCCTGGGCCCACCCACCCACCGACTGGGATCCCCTGACTCCTTGGGGTCTCCCCCAGCTCTTCCCCCTGGGGTCTCCCCTCCCCTGGGCCCACCCACCCACCGACTGGGATCCCCTGACTCCTTGGGGTCTCCCCCCAGCTCTTCCTCCTGGGGTCTCCCCTCCCCTGGGCCCACCCACCCACCGACTGGGATCCCCTGACTCCTTGGGGTCTCCCCCCAGCTCTTCCCCCTGGGGTCTCCCCTCCCCTGGGCCCACCCACCCACTGTCTGGGATCCCCTGACTCCTTGGGGTCTCCCCCCAGCTCTTCCCCCTGGGGTCTCCCCTCCCCTGGGCCCACCCACCCACCGACTGGGATCCCCTGACTCCTTGGGGTCTCCCCCCAGCTCTTCCCCCTGGGGTCTCCCCTCCCCTGGGCCCACCCACCCACCGACTGGGATCCCCTGACTCCTTGGGGTCCCCCCCCAGCTCTTCCCCCTGGGGTCTCCCCTCCCCTGGGCCCACCCACCCACTGTCTGGGATCCCCTGACTCCTTGGGGTCTCCCCCCAGCTCTTCCCCCTGGGGTCTCCCCTCCCCTGGGCCCACCCACCCACCGACTGGGATCCCCTGACTCCTTGGGGTCTCCCCCCAGCTCTTCCCCCTGGGGTCTCCCCTCCCCTGGGCCCACCCACCCACCGACTGGGATCCCCTGACTCCTTGGGGTCTCCCCCCAGCTCTTCCCCCTGGGGTCTCCCCTCCCCTGGGCCCACCCACCCACCAACTGGGATCCCCTGACTCCTTGGGGTCCCCCCCTCAGCTCTTCCCCCTGGGGTCTCCCCTCTCCCTGAGCCAGGAGCCCTCTCAGCTCCCCTCTGGGATCCCCCCCCAGCTCCTCCCCCACCTCCCAGTGGATATCTCCGCGGAAGAGCTCGGAGCTGGCGATGTCCACGCGGTTCCAGGCCACGGCCAGGCGCAGCTCGTCCAGGTACTGGGTGGCCTCCGCCGACCGGTGGCAGCCTGTGGAGGGAAGGGGGGCGGCTTGTGGCACCGTGTGACTCAGTTTCCCCACGGGGGGGGAATGGGCAGGGCTCATCCCAAAGCCGTGTCAATGCAGAGTGAGTCTGTCCCACCCTGGGTTCTCCCCTGTGATGGGCCAGCCCGGGGGCTCCCCTCCCCCAGAGCCGGGGAACGGTCACCGTCTGCACCCCAGCGAGCAGCTGCCTGGGCCCATGGGCTGGGGGTGCAGCCAGGCCGGTAACCGTGATGCCCATGGGAGAGGCCGGGGGCCAGGAGGGGCAGCGGGAGAGGGGCAGGATACCCTGGAGTGGGTGGGGCGGTCCCAGGGAGCCAGCTGGGGGGAGGAGCAGCATGGTTGGACCTGGGGGGACCCCATGGGGTCTCACCTTTGACCAGTGTTTTAAGCAGCACCGTCTCAAACTCCTCCAGCCCCTCCTGGTCTGAATAGACTGTGACCAAGTCCCCCAGCGCCAGGATCCGCTCCGCCTGGGGGGAGCAAGTACCACATCCTGTTACCCCCTGAACCCTCACCCCCCCCCAGCACCAGGATCCGCTCCACCTGGGGGAGCAAGTACCACATCCTGTTACCCCCTGAACCCTCACCCCCCCCAGCGCCAGGATCCGCTCCGCCTGGGGGGAGCAAGTACCACATCCTGTTACCCCCTGCACCCTCACCCCCCCCAGCGCCAGGATCCGCTCCGCCTGGGGGGAGCAAGTACCACATCCTGTTACCTCTGCACCCTCACCCCCCCCAGCACCAGGATCCGCTCCGTCTGGGGGGAGCAAGTACCACATCCTGTTACCCCCTGAACCCTCACCCCCCCCAGCGCCAGGATCCGCTCCGTCTGGGGGGAGCAAGTATCACATCCTGTTACCCCCTGCACCTTCACCCCCCCCCCCAGCGCCAGGATCCGCTCCGCCTGGGGGGAGCAAGTACCACATCCTGTTACCTCTGCACCCTCACCGCCCCCAGTGCCAGGATCCGCTCCGCCTGGGAGGGGCATGTCCCACATCCTGTTACCCCCTGCACCCTAACCCCCCCCAGCGCCAGGATCCGCTCCTGCTGGGGGGGGGCATGTCCCACATCCCCGTTACCCCCTGCACCCTAACCCCCCCCAGCGCCAGGATCCGCTCCTTCTGGGGGGGGCATGTCCCACATCCCCGTTACCCCCTGCACCCTCACCCCCCCCAGCGCCAGGATCCGCTCCGCCTGGGGGGAGCAAGTACCACATCCTGTTACCCCCTGCACCCTCACCCCCCCCAGTGCCAGGATCCGCTCCGCCTGGGGGGGAGCAAGTACCACATCCTGTTACCCCCTGCACCCTCACCCCCCCAGCGCCAGGATCCGCTCCGCCTGGGGGGAGCAAGTATCACATCCTGTTACCCCCTGCACCCTCACCCCCCCCGTGCCAGGATCCGCTCTGCCTGGGGGGGGGCATGTCCCACATCCCCGTTACCCCCTGCACCCTCACCCCCCCCCGCGCCAGGATCCGCTCTGCCTGGGGGGGGGCATGTCCCACATCCCCGTTACCCCCTGAACCCTCACCCCCCCCGCGCCAGGATCTACTCTGCCTGGGGGGGCATGTCCCACATCCCCGTTCCCCCCTGCACCCCCACCCCTCCCGCCAGTGCTCCGCCTGGGGGGGTCTCACCCCACCTCCCCGGACGCCGTGGTACCTGCTCGGCCAGGCCTGGCACGTCGTCGGGGGGGAAGCGTCCCTGCAGCTTCTCCTGCACCAGCACCCGGCTCGCCTCGCCCAGCTGCTTGTCCTCCAGGAGCTGGGCCAGGCAGTCGGCCGCCCCCCCTGAACCTCCGACCAGCAGGCAGGGGATGGCAGCTTCGGCGGCCTCACGCACACGCTGGGGAGGGGGAGGTCAGCAAAAGGGTCAGGGTGCCCCCCCCACCGGAACCATCAACCACCCAGGCCCCATAATGCCCTCCATGGCCCCCCCGTGTGTCCCTTCCCCACTCCCACCTCCCCAATTGACCCCCACAGCAATTAACCCCCTATGTCCCTCCCCCACACCCTGCCCCACAGACCCCTGGTTCCCCCCTTAACTTCCCCATGCCCATCCCCTCCCCCCAGTCCTCCCAGGTCAGTGTGTGTCCCCCAGACCCCCCCTTACCGTGAACACAGAGGCGTCGCCCCCAATCACCATGACCAGCACAGGGATCTCGATGCTGCCTGTTCCTGTGGGACGGGGGGGGGGGGGGGGTGATGGGTGTGTCCCCGGCAAGACTCAAAGACGATTGTGTGGGCAGAGGCTAATGGGTGGAGCCCCAAGGGACCAAGATGCCTGGGGTCTCCCCCCCTCACCTGGGCCAGAACACCTGGGGTCTCCCCCCCCACACCTGGGCCAGAACGTCTGGGGTCTCCCCCCCCACACCTGGGCCAGAACACCTGGGGTCTCCCCCCTCACTCCTGGGCCAGAACACCTGGGGTCTCCCCCCCACCTGGGCTAGAACACCTGGGGTCTCCCCCCCACCTGGGCAGAACACCTGGGGTCTCCCCCCCCACACCTGGGCCAGAACGTCTGGGGTCTCCCCCCCACACCTGGGCCAGAACACCTGGGGTCTCCCCCCTCACTCCTGGGCCAGAACGCCTGGGGTCTCCCCCCCACACTCCTGGGCCAGAACGCCTGGGTTCTCCCCCCCACACACACGCCTGGGCCAGAACGCCTGGGGTCTCCCCCCCACACTCCTGGGCCAGAACGCCTGGGGTCTCCCCCCTGACCGGGGTCAGGACACCTGGGTTCTCTCTGGATGGAGAGACCATGACCAGCTCTGGGGAGCTCTGCTGGGGAGGGAAGGGGCAGCCTGTGTGTGTGGGGGGGGGGCAGACGTAGTTAAGTGGGGAGGAAGGGTGACTAAACCTGGTGTGTGTTTGTGTCTGTGTGTCTGTCTGTCCATGGTAACCTGGCAACGGGGAGGGGGACAACTGTGTTGTGATGATCAGGCTAGGAGAAACCGTGGTAACCTCTGTGTGTGTGTGTGTGTGTGTGTGTGACTGTGATAACCGGGTTGGGGGGCTTACCATGTAACTGGGCCGGGGGTAACCATGGTAACCAGGCGGGGGATGTGTGACTGTGGTAATTGGGCTGGAGGATAACTGGTGTATCCAGGCTGGGGGTGGGTGACCGTGGTAACCTGGCTGTGGGTAACCGGGGCCGGGAGAGGGTAACCTGGGTAACCGGGGGTAACCGAGGTATCCAGGCTGGGGCTGTACAACCGGGGTAGCCTGGCTGGGAGTGTATGACTGGCCCAGGGGGTAACCAGACCAGAGGGTCGCCTGGGTAACCGGGCCAGGCAGTATCCGGGGTAACTTGGCTGGCGGGTGTATGACCAGGGTGACAGGGCCAGGTGGTAACCAAGGTAACCAGGCTGGGGCTGTATGACTGGGGTAGCCTGGCTGGGGGTGTATGGCCAGGATGACAGGGCCAGGGGGTAACCAAGGTAACCAGGCTGGGGTAGCCTGGCTGGGGCTGTATGGCTGGTGGTGTATGGCTGGGGTACTCACCGCCAGCACCCACCCTCTGCTGGGCGATGTGCTTCTCCAGGTGGGCGCGGAAGCGGCTTTCGCCCCCCAGCTGCCCCCGGGAGCCGTTGTCCACCAGGAAGAAGAGCGAGTGGTTACTGTCCAGGGGGCGGGTGGTGCCCACCGGGGGCACCCGCACGTAGCGAGCCGGGAACGAGCCCTGGGGGGCGGAACAGGTGGGAGGGGCTGGTGACCCCAGAGATGCGCCAGCACCCAGCCCAACCCCCCAGAGACTGCCCGGTACCCAGCCCAATCCTCCCCATAAACAGCCCCCAGCTCCCAGCCTGCCCCACAGAGACCCCCAGGCACCTGGCCTGACCCCTGGAAACGCCCCCAGCTCCCAGCCTGCCCCACAGAGACCCCCAGGCACCTGGCCTGACCCCTGGAAACGCCCCCAGCTCCCAGCCTGCCCCACAGAGACCCCCAGGCACCTGGCCTGACCCCTGGAAACGCCCCCAGCTCCCAGCCTGCCCCACAGAGACACCCCAGACTGATGCTCCAATAAGGCCCCCAGGGGAGACCTCCGGCTGTCAGGACCCCCCTCCTGGCGGTACCTTGGGGTTGACGAGGGCCTCGCGGTTGGCCACGACGCCCCAGGGCGCGATGCCCATGGCCACCACAGGGGCGCAGGGGCTGGTGCTGGCTGTAGCGTGGTCCCGGACGGCCTCCCCCACGTAGCGCCCAATCCCGGCCTGCAGCCCCCCCGTCATGATCCACGCGCCTGGGGGAGACAGGCTGAGAGGGTAACAACCGTCCCGGTCCCCCCACAAACCCCGTCTCCCCACCCCAGCGTCACACCCAGAGCCTGCTGGGAGACAGATACTCAATGGGGCTCGCCCGCAGGCTTCACCCCTCCCTCCGGTCTGTGGCAGGCCCTTGGGGTGCGCCAAGCGTGGCTCTGTGCATGGGGGTCAGCACAAAGCGGCATCTGTGCGCAGCAGAGTCTTGTGGGACGTGCACAGGGCAGCGGGCTATGCGCCCGGGGCAGGGTGTGGCCTTTTGCACATCCATGTGCGAGAGAGGGTGCACGGTGGCGTTCGCACGGAGCGTGCTGCCCTTTGCACAGGACAGCCTGCGGCTGACACGGCGCGCACCAGCGGGAGCACGCGGGAGGGCATTGCACGTCCAGCTTTCCACTGTGGGACAGGGGCTCACCTGTGCTTTGTGCTGCTTTCACCAGGCCCTTCCGCAGCACGTCCCGGAGCCAGGCCCGCACTGGGGCCTCCCCATCGCCCCCAACCACCGACACCACCAGGTTCGGCGGGGGGATTTTCCAGTGATCAGTCACCAGGCTGTAGGCGAGCGCAGGGTCCGAGGAGTCCGACAGGCGGATGAACTGGCCGGGGAAGGGGAAAAGTTTAAGCAGTGCCCCTCACTCCCAACCCACAGCCCCCCCAGCCCTGGCGGTGCCCCTCACTCCCAACCCACAGCCCCCCCAGCCCTGGCGGTGCCCCTCACTCCCGACCCACAGCCCCCCCCAGCCCTGGTGGTGCCCCTCACTCCCAACCCACAGCCCCCCCCAGCCCTGGCGGTGCCCCTCACTCCCGACCCACAGCCCCCCCCAGCCCTGGCGGTGCCCCTCACTCCCGACCCACAGCCCCCCCCAGCCCTGGTGGTGCCCCTCACTCCCAACCCACAGCCCCCCCCAGCCCTGGCGGTGCCCCTCACTCCCGACCCACAGCCCCCCCCAGCCCTGGTGGTGCCCCTCACTCCCAACCCACAGCCCCCCCCAGCCCTGGTGGTGCCCCTCACTCCCGACCCACAGCCCCCCCCAGCCCTGGCGGTGCCCCTCACTCCCGACCCACAGCCCCCCCCAGCCCTGGTGGTGCCCCTCACTCCCAACCCACAGCCCCCCCAGCCCTGGCGGTGCCCCTCACTCCCGACCCACAGCCCCCCCCAGCCCTGGTGGTGCCCCTCACTCCCGACCCACAGCCCCCACCAGCCCTGGCGGTGCCCCTCACTCCCGACCCACAGCCCCCCCCAGCCCTGGTGGTGCCCCTCACTCCCGACCCACAGCCCCCCCCAGCCCTGGCGGTGCCCCTCGCTCCCAACCCACAGCCTCCCCCAGCCTTGGCGGTGCCCCTCGCTCCCGACCCACAGCCCCCCCCAGCCCTGGCGGTGCCCCTCGCTCCCGACCCACAGCCTCCCCCAGCCTTGGCGGTGCCCCTCGCTCCCGACCCACAGCCCCCCCAGCCCTGGCGGTGCCCCTCGCTCCCGACCCACAGCCTCCCCCAGCCCTGGTGGTGCCCCTCACTCCTGACCCACAGCCCCCCCCCACAGCCCTGGTGGTGCCCTTCACTCCTGACCCACAGCTCCCCACAGCCCTGGCGGTGCCCCTCACTCCCGACCCACAGCTCCCCCCAGCCCTGGTGGTGCCCCTCACTCCCAACCCACAGCCCTGATGGTGCCCCTCGCTCCTGACCCACAGCACCCCCCAGCCCTGACGGTGCTCCTCACTCCCGACCCACAGCTCTCCACAGCCCTGGCGGTGCCCCTCACTCCTGACCCACAGCTCCCCCCAGCCCTGGTGGTGCCCCTCACTCCCGACCCACAGCCTTGATGGTGCCCCTCGCTCCCGACCCACAGCTCCCCACAGCCCTGGTGGTGCCCCTCACTCCCGACCCACAGCCCTGATGGGGCCCCTCGCTCCCGACCCACAGCCCCCCCCCAGCCCTGACGGTGACCCTCATTCTTGACCCATGCCCCTCCCCCCAGCCCTGACGGTGCCCCTCACTCCCAACCCTGCCCCCCCCACAGCCCTGGCAGTGCCCCTCACTCCCAACTCCCGATCCGCAGCCCTTCACCTTGCTGGGTTTGCCACTGGCCCCCACAAAATCCAGCTCCCCGAAGGCATCCGTGGGCCCCTCCGTGGTGTGCTGGGCCGAGTCCCATTTGCTGACAATAGCAGTTCCAAAGGCATCTTCCACCGCCACGGAGACGTGGTCGGCCCGGGGGCTTCCGCACTGGCACTGAGGGGGGACGCTGGGGAGCAGACAGGGGTCACGGGGGGATTCGGGGGCACTGGAGAGGGAAGAACCGGGGATGCTGGAAGGGGCAGGGACAGGGTGACTGGATACTGGGGTGGACGAGGGGTCACTGTGGGGAAGAGGGGGTCTCAGGGGCTGCACCGGAGGGGACGCTGCAGCATGTAATGAGACACACTCCGCTCTGCACAGGGCAAAAAATACTTGGGGTGCAGGGGGAAGGGCCTGGGCGCTCCCTGGACTCTGGGGAGCAATCTTAAGGCATCCCCGATGCAGGGGAGGGGGAGCTGGACCCCGTTTACCCCGCGTCCCGTGGATCCTCGATGTAGGTTGTGCAGGTTTTCTTCCTGAAGCGTTTGGGGATCCAGGCCTGGAGTGAGGGAGGGGGATGGAGAAGCCAGATCAGGGGCTGAGAAAAGGAAATCCCCAGAGCCACCCCCACCCCCACCCCCAGCGAGAGGGGGCTCTCAGAGCCCCCCCATCCCTAAGAATGGCCCAATCCCCCCAACCCCTCACTTCTGGAGAGGGGACCCTCAGCGGCCCCCCTGCCCACTCAGGGCCCTCCTCAGATAGGGGCTACTCAGAGCCCAGCCCCCCAACACCCAGAGCACCCCTCAAGCTTCAGCCCCACCAGTCTGGCGAGGGGGGACATTCAGAGCTCCCCGATTCCCTTATTCTGTCTCTGTCCTCCGGCGGCTCCTTCCAGAGCTTGTTGTCCGGAGGCCCCAGCTTGACCCCGCCCCACAGCGGGTGCCTATCCCAGCCCTGGGGCAGAGGCCCCGTTACCTGATCTTGCTGTTTGGCGCTGGCCATGATGCCCGGCTGAGGCTGTCGGACTCCCAGAGCCCTGTAAACCCGGCGTCTCACCTGGAAAAGGTGAGTCCCACCCTCTTCCTAGCGCCAAGAGGCCCCACCCAACCAGAAACCAGCCTGACTGGATCTGACACACCCACATGCGTGTGTGTGTGTATGTACACGTGTTTGGGTGGGGGGTGGGGGCCCTGTTGCCAGGCCACCCCCGTTGAGTCGGAGTCACCTCGCCTACAGTGGGGTCCGGGACAGCTGTGCGTTCAGCTCCACCGAGGTCAATCCGGAGTCACGCCTGTTTGCACCCAGGCTCCATCTGGCGTCACTCCCGTGTGCGAGGGGGTCAGAGATGGATTCTGCTCTCAGCGCCTGGAGTCAATCCGGAGCCACTGCGATGGGGGTCAGGGCCTGATTCTGAGCTCAGCTCCCTGGTGAGGGGGTGTCAGTCTGGTGCCCCCCCATCTGCACCGGAGCAGGGCTACTCAGGCGTGTTGGGTCATAGGGGAGCAGGGCCCCGCCCTGGGGCAGAGTTCTTAGCCCCCACGCCCTGAGCAAACAGCTGGTAGATTGGTGCTGCGCCCTGTAGCCAGTCTGGAAGGAGCGGGGAAGGAAGGAGGGGGCGGGGGGATGTGCCAGGATACAGGGGTCCCAAGTGCTGAACCCCCTGCCCCCCCATGTGAGGGGGTTGCATTAGTAAGTCCCCTTCAAGTCAGGACCAGCGGTGGGGGGGGGGGGAGGGAAGGGGGGTTTCCACCCCCCCACTGCCGTGCACGGGGCATTCAGGGCCCTGCTGGACCCGGCCCCTGGACGGATGCCGGGGCTGGGAATGTGACACCCGCCTTGGCTGCTGTGAGGCCGGGCAGTGGGCAGCCGGTATTTATAGTGCAGCCCCTGCGGTCGCTGTCCTCTCGCCCCATCAGCACATTCCTGCCCCCAATGCCGCTGCCCCCAGGACAGGGGTCTAGCTAAACCCCAGTATTCAGGTCCTTCCCCCCCCCCCACGCTCACAGAGCAGAGAGAGAACCCAGGCATCCCGGCTCCTAGCTCCCCCCCCCCACCTGCTCTAACCACTAGACCCCCCCATCCCGAGCCAGCAACAAAACCCAGGTATCCTGGCTCCCAGCCTCCCCCCCGCTCTAACCACTAGACACCTCCCCCCCCCACCATGAGTCTGCAGCAGAACCCAGGCGTCCTGGCTCCTAGCTCCCCCCCCCCCACCCTGCTCTAATCACTAGACCCCCCCATCCCAAGCCAGCAACAAAACCCAGGTATCCTGGCTCCCAGCCCCCCCCCCCTGCTCTAACCACTAGACACGTCCCCTCCCCCCCCGCCATGAGTCTGCAGCAGAACCCAGGGGTCCTGGCTCCCAGCCCTGCCCCCACTGCAGGACCCATACCCCAAGCTGGGTGAGCCAGCTGCCATTTATAGCCTGCCCTGGCATTTGGGGGGGAGCATTTCGTATAAGGGCAGCGAGGGCCCCACGGGGCTGGGCCAGGCCGCCATTGGCTGGGGAAGCTGGGCAGCTGGGTCTGTCGCTCAGAGGAGCCCAGGGCAGCCGCGGCTCCACCACTGCTCCGCTCAGTCCTGCGCCCTATGGCCCCCCCCACAGCCTGGCTGCTGCTGGGCCTGCTCTGTGCCCTGCATCCCCCTGGGGCTCACGGCGACCATCACCACGGCGACGTGGAACCTTCCCAGCAGGGGCAGCTGCATCACCACGGCGACCCTCACCACGGCGATGTGGAGCCGCCACATCACCCTGGGGACCACCCTGGCGAGGCTGAGCAGCACCATCATCGCCACGGCGACACAGCGCTCCCCCAGCAGGCCGAGGGGCAGCCATATCCTCACGAGGCCCCTAGGCCTGGCCACCACCATCGCCATGGTGACGTAGAACCGGGGCAGCCACATCACCCTGCAGACCACGATCACCATGGCAATGAGAAGCACCCTGAGGAGGAAGATGCCCATGGGCACCATCGCCACGACGACGAGGAGGAAGAGCCCCAATGGCACCATGACAATGGGGAAGATGCCCACGGGCACCATCGCCATGGCGACGAGGAGGAAGATGCCCTTGGGTCCCATAAAGCTCACGGCCACAGGCAACCCCAGCCCGAGGAGGAGGAGGAAGCTGCAGAGGGCCATCCTGGGCAGAGTGACGAGTCAGACGAGTCCGAGGAGGGGGAAGAGGAGTCCGAGGAGAAGGGCCTGAGGGAGCCCGGCAGGGAGGAGAAAGAGGGCCGGGCCAGGGAGAGGCATGTGGAGGAAGGCCAGATGGCCAAGCAGCGACACGCGAGGGAGGAAGACGAAGGTGAGAATGGGAGGGGGGGGACCAGCCATGAACTGGGGCCCGGCAGGGGGTGGGGTGGTGGGGATTATCCAGGAGGCCCTGGCAGGAGAAGGGGGCACTTGGGGGGCCCAGGCAGTTCATCACCCATTGGCCTGCCTGGGGGGCTTTGCCCGGAGTGAGGGTCAGACGGAGGTCAGGCTGGGCCAAGTGTGCCAGCCCCATGGCCGGCCAGGAGCAGAGTGTGGGGCCCTTTTCTGAGCTGCTGTGCTGTGGGGAGAAAGGTGGCGGGGGGCAGAGAGAGAATCCAGGAGTCCTGGCTCCCAGCCCACCCCCCCACCCCCGACTGGGCTGGGCCACAGGCGTCCGGGTGGCAGCACTGTCTGTCCTTGCAGAAGGGGAGGAGGAGGAAGAGGAGGAAGACGCAGAGGACGGCTACCAGCCGGGCTCCGTGTGCCAATACTGCGCCTTCTGCAAGGTAACCCCAACCCCCCTCGGGTCTGCCTGGCAGGAGGCCCTGGGAACCGGGACACCGGGGTCGCTTCATGGCTTGGGGAGGGGGGAGGCTGGTCTGTGGTTCCTGCCCTACTAACGCCCCCTACGGTTCATTGCAGCACTGCGGGGAGTGTGAGAAGTGCCCCTGCCAGGACAGTGACAGGAGCCAGCACTGCCGCGCCTGCCAGGTAGGGGCTGCGAGCTTCCCCGGCAGTGCCCTGGTCCCATGAGCTTCCCTGCCACAGTGCCCCTGGCTGGGGATGCCAGTGCTGTGAGCTTCCCCCCCACAGTGCCCCTGGCTAGGGATCTCAGTGCTGTGAGCTTCCCCCCCACAGTGCCCCTGGCCAGGGATCTCAGTGCTGTGAGCTTCCCCCCCACAGTGCCCCTGACTAGGGATCTCAGAGCTGTGAGCTTGCCCCCCACAGTGCCCCTGGCCAGGGATCTCAGTGCTGTGAGCTTCCCCGCCATAGTGCCCCTGGCCAGGGATCCCAGTGCTGTGAGCTTCCCCCCCACAGTGCCCCTGGCTGGGGATCTCAGTGCTGTGAGCTTCCCCGCCATAGTGCCCCTGGCTAGGGATCTCAGTGCTGTGAGCTTCCCCTCCACAGTGCCCCTGGCCAGGGATCCCAGTGCTGTGAGCTTCCCCGCCACAGTGCCCCTGGCTGGGGATCTCAGTGCTGTGAGCTTCCCCGCCACAGTGCCCCTGGCTGGGGATCTCAGTGCTGTGAGCTTCCCCTCCACAGTGCCCCTGGCCAGGGATCCCAGTGCTGTGAGCTTCCCCGCCACAGTGCCCCTGGCTGGGGATCTCAGTGCTGTGAGCTTCCCCGCCATAGTGCCCCTGGCTAGGGATCTCAGTGCTGTGAGCTTCCCCTCCACAGTGCCCCTGGCCAGGGATCCCAGTGCTGTGAGCTTCCCCACCACAGTGCCCCTGGCTGGGGATCTCAGTGCTGTGAGCTTCCCCGCCATAGTGCCCCTGGCTAGGTATCTCAGTGCTGTGAGCTTCCCCGCCATAGTGCCCCTGGCTAGGTATCTCAGTGCTGTGAGCTTCCCCGCCATAATGCCTCTGGCTGGGGATGCCAGTGCTGTGAGCTTCCCCCCCACAGTGCCCCTGGCTAGGTATCTCAGTGCTGTGAGCTTCCCCCCCACAGTGCCCCTGGCTAGGTATCTCAGTGCTGTGAGCTTCCCCCCCACAGTGCCCCTGGCCAGGGATCTCAGTGCTGTGAGCTTCCCCCCCACAGTGCCCCTGACTAGGGATCTCAGAGCTGTGAGCTTCCCCGCCATAGTGCCCCTGGCTAGGTATCTCAGTGCTGTGAGCTTCCCCGCCATAGTGCCCCTGGCTAGGTATCTCAGTGCTGTGAGCTTCCCCGCCACAGTGCCCCTGGCTGGGGATCTCAGTGCTGTGAACTTCCCCGCCACAGTGCCCCTGGCCAGGGATCCCAGTTCTGTGAGCTTCCCCGCCACAGTGCCCCTGGCTGGGGATCTCAGTGCTGTGAGCTTCCCCGCCATAGTGCCCCTGGCTAGGGATCTCAGTGCTGTGAGCTTCCCCTCCACAGTGCCCCTGGCCAGGGATCCCAGTGCTGTGAGCTTCCCCGCCACAGTGCCCCTGGCTGGGGATCTCAGTGCTGTGAGCTTCCCCGCCATAGTGCCCCTGGCTAGGGATCTCAGTGCTGTGAGCTTCCCCTCCACAGTGCCCCTGGCCAGGGATCCCAGTGCTATGAGCTTCCCCGCCACAGTGCCCCTGGCTGGGGATCTCAGTGCTGTGAGCTTCCCCGCCACAGTGCCCCTGGCTGGGGATCTCAGTGCTGTGAGCTTCCCCGCCATAGTGCCCCTGGCTAGGTATCTCAGTGCTGTGAGCTTCCCCGCCATAATGCCTCTGGCTGGGGATGCCAGTGCTGTGAGCTTCCCCCCCACAGTGCCCCTGGCTAGGTATCTCAGTGCTGTGAGCTTCCCCCCCACAGTGCCCCTGGCTAGGTATCTCAGTGCTGTGAGCTTCCCCCCCACAGTGCCCCTGGCTAGGTATCTCAGTGCTGTGAGCTTCCCCGCCATAGTGCCCCTGGCTAGGTATCTCAGTGCTGTGAGCTTCCCTCCCACAGTGCCCCTGGCTAGGTATCTCAGTGCTGTGAGCTTCCCCGCCACAGTGCCCCTGGCTGGGGATCTCAGTGCTGTGAGCTTCCCCGCCATAGTGCCCCTGGCTGGGGATCTCAGAGCTGTGAGCTTCCCCACCATAGTGCCCCTGGCTAGGGATCTCAGTGCTGTGAGCTTCCCCGCCACAGTGCCCCTGGCTGGGGATCTCAGTGCTGTGAGCTTCCCCGCCACAGTGCCCCTGGCTGGGGATCTCAGTGCTGTGAGCTTCCCCGCCACAGTGCCCCTGGCTGGGGATCTCAGTGCTGTGAGCTTCCCCGCCATAGTGCCCCTGGCTAGGGATCCCAGTGCTGTGAGCTTCCCCGCCATAGTGCCCCTGGCTAGGGATCCCAGTGCTGTGAGCTTCCCCGCCACAGTGCCCCTGGCCAGGGATCTCAGTGCTGTGAGCTTCCCCTCCACAGTGCCCCTGGCCAGGGATCTCAGTGCTGTGAGCTTCCCCCCCACAGTGCCCCTGGCCGGGGATCTCAGTGCTGTGAGCTTCCCCCCCACAGTGCCCCTGGCCAGGGATCTCAGTGCTGTGAGCTTCCCCCCCACAGTGCCCCTGGCTGGGGATGCCAGTGCTGTGAGCTTCCCCGCCATAGTGCCCCTGGCTAGGTATCTCAGTGCTGTGAGCTTCCCCGCCATAGTGCCCCTGGCTAGGGATCTCAGAGCTGTGAGCTTCCCCGCCATAGTGCCCCTGGCTAGGGATCTCAGTGCTGTGAGCTTCCCCGCCATAGTGCCCCTGGCTAGGTATCTCAGTGCTGTGAGCTTCCCCCCCCACAGTGCCCCTGACTAGGGATCTCAGAGCTGTAAGCTTCCCCCCCATAGTGCCCCTGACTAGGGATCTCAGAGCTGTGAGCTTCCCCACCACAGTGCCCCTGGCCAGGGATCTCAGAGCTGTGAGCTTCCCCCCCACAGTGCCCCTGGCCAGGGATCTCAGTGCTGTGAGCTTCCCCGCCACAGTGCCCCTGGCTAGGGATCTCAGAGCTGTGAGCTTCCCCGCCACAGTGCCCCTGGCTAGGGATCTCAGTGCTGTGAGCTTCCCCCCCACAGTGCCCCTGACTAAGGCTCCAGGTGTTGCAAGCTTCCCTGCTGCATTGCCCCTGGCTGGGGATCCTGGTGCTGTGAGCTCCCCACAGTAGTGCCCCCAACACTGAGTTTCCCCGTGGCAGTGCCCTGTGTGCTGTGAGCTTCCTGTGGCAGTGTCCCTGGCTGGGGATCCTGGCTCTGCAATCTTCCTGCAGCAGTGCCCTGGTGCTGCGAGCTTCCCCACAGCAGTGCCCCTGCCATGGGGATCCTCCCTGCAGCAGCAGATCCCCGGCCTGCGAGCTTCCCTGTGGCAGTGCCTCCTGCGCCATGAGCTTCCTCCCAGCAGTGCCCCAGGTGGAGATCCCAGTGCTGCGAGCTTCCCCACAGCAGTGCCCGGATGGTAAATTAACTTCTCTTCCCTCTCCCCTCCCCCCCAGTATTGCCAGTTCTGCTACATGTGCCCCATCCTCTGTGAGACAGCCTGCCAGCCAGGTAAGTGCCCCCCCAAACCCAGCCTGGCGGGACGGGGCCCTGCTGAGGGTGTCGGGGTGCCTGCCTGACCCCCCCCCCCGCTTCTGTTTTGCAGGGAGCATCATGGATCAGCTCTCGGGGGCCTTGGTCCAGTAAGTGACACCCCCTCATGCCAGTTTGATTTGGGAAAAGGCCTGGGGGGGAGCAGGGCTTGACCCCCCCTTTTGGTGAGGAAGCACCAGTTTAACCCTTTTAGGGGGGCAGGGATCCCAGTCCCAAGGGAGGGATTGGGGGGCACCAGTTTATTCCCCTGGAGGGGGCAAGAACCCAGTCCCAGAGGGAGGGGCTATGTGTGTGTGTGTGTGGGGGGGGTGTCACCAGTTTAACCCTTTCCTCTCCCCCCATCCCCAGGTCAGTCTCATCGATCTTTGATCACGAGGAGCAGTGACCGGCTCCCAGGAAGAACTTGGGGAGACCCTGGCTGACCTCTGCCTCTCATGGGTTAAAAGATGCCAAGCAGCAGGGATGGGGGGCACCCGAATCCGGCCCCTCTCACCAGGCTACTGGGCTCCCTGGTGCCCAGCGGGGATGGCGGGGTAGCTCTTCTCACAAATCAATGGGGGGGGGGGAGAGGAGCCACTGACAATGCAGTCGTCCCCCCAGCCACGCTAGGCCCGGTGTGGAGTCTTTCCCGTTTAGCTCCTCTGTTCAGCTTGCCCCAGGGGTTGGGAGACCCCCCCCCCCCCAGCCGTCCCCTGCCCCCAGTTGTATGTTTTATGTTTCCTGGGAATAAAATTTGCCCCCTTCCCTCCTGAGTTTATTGGGGGGAAGTCAAGGCACGCCCGGGTAGCTGAGCATTGTGGGCATGGGGGGGGGAGGTTATGTCAGGCGTGGGCTCCCCCCTCAGCACCAGCTGCCTCTGGGGTGGGGCGCGGAGCTGGGGCTGAGGCGGGACGGGGGTTAGGCATCCTGCAGCTGCTTTCTCCCCCCCCTGCCCCCCGCCCTCGGTCAGCCTCCAGCCCCGGACAGACAAAGACGTATTTTTTCATAAACATTTTTCTTTTTTCTTTTTTTTTTAAACGTTTCCAGCCTCCCCCCTCCCTCCCCCAGCCCCCTGGGGAAGTGGGAGGGTCTGGCGCTCACGACCCATCCCAGGCAGCTTTTTTTTTTTTTTTTTTTTTACATTTTTTTGTAAAGTTTTTCCTCCATTTTTCCCCCTCATGCAAAATCCCCCTTGCCCCCCCCGAAATAAAAACAGGGCCCCAAAAATAAACTTAAATTAACCTGGTGGGGGGGGGGCCTTAAACAAACGCTCGTTAGACGGCAGCAAAAGTCATTTCCACCAGCAGCCACACCACACGTATGCACAGAAAATACAACTCGTATGGTACAGCACCCGGGCCAGCCCCTCCCGGGCCGGCAGCCCCCCCCATCCTGGGGCTAGTCCAGAGCCCCCGGGCCAGGACCTCCTCTGGGCTAGCCCAGAGCCACTCAGCACCAGGAACCCCCCCGGCCTGCCCTCCCCTGGCTAGCACCTGCAGTGTCCCCCCCCCCTCCAGCCCCATTCCCGCCGTGGCTATGGGGGGGGGGAATGCAAGGGAATCCCCCCCACAGAACAGCCTTTGTCTCAGGCTACTGTCCCACATGGGGTGATGCTACCCCAACCTCCACCCTGGGGAAAGGGGGGGGTGGCCAGGAGGCAGCCCATGGGGCCATGGGGGTGTGTGTGGGGGGTCAAATGGCCCCCTCTTTTAGCAGCAGACAGTTAACCCTTTGAGGGCGAGGGGGGAGGTACAGGATGCCAGGGCAGAGACACCAGGCTTGCGGGGGAGGGGCGCGGGGCTACAAATTCAGAGGGGGGGGTGAAGAGATAAAAAGGGGGAGGGAAACAAGGCTGGGGGGAGCCTTTAACCCCATTCACATTCTTGGAGCCCCCCACCCCATGACAGAACAACAACAAAGAAACTCCAAACACACTGGTGGGGGTCATGCCCCGGATCCCCCTTCTCGGGGGAGGGCTCTGTCCCCTGGCCCCTCCTCAGTGTCCACGGGGTGGGGGTGTCACCCCCCCCCCCACAGCAGCAGCAACGCCCCCTGCAGGCCGGGGCAGGAGTAGTTTTTGGGGGGAGGGGACAGATGCAAGTCCCTTCCCTTGTTGGGGGGGGGGGGCAGGCTCCCCCGTCAGCAGCAGCAGTGTCCTCCTTCGGCCTCTGGCACCTGGCAGAGAAGCAGAGAATGAGACTGGATCCCCCCCGAGGCTCCCAGCCCCGCCCCCCTCAGGACAGGGCAGCTCCCCCTCCCCCGCACTCACCGGGGCTAGCAGGAATAGGTTCGCACAGAGACCCCATCGCCCCGCTGGCTGGGCAGGGAGTTTCCTGGGGAGGGGGGAAATAAGGGGTCAGAGGTCACACATCCCCACCCCAGAGCTAAATCAGAACTCCTAGGGCAGAACTAAGCCAGTGCTGCAAGCTTCCTCACGACAGTGTCCTCAGCCAGGACACGCCCCGCCCCCCCTCCACCCCGTGTGCTGTGAGCTTCCCCACAGCAGTGCCCTCGGTCAGTATACAGCCCTTCCGCCCAACCCTGACAAGCTTGCCCCTGGATGCTGCGAGCTCCCCTGGGGCAGTGCCGCGGCCGTACCTTCGGGCTGCACCTTGCGGAGCTGCACGGTGGGAGGGGCGATGGCACCGGAGCGAAAGTTGGGGGGCAGCATCTCAGCCGAGTCGGGGCTCACCCCCCGCAGGTCCTTCTCCCGGAACATCTTCCGCCATGACGGGGAGCGGCTGAAGGTCTTGGTGCTGTCCTGGGGGCCGGGGGTCAGAGGTCACAGAGCTGGGGGAGCCTGGGCGTACCCCACCCCTCTATATGGGCTGGGGGGGTGTCATGGATTATGTGGGGGCTGTTCTGTGGGGTCGGATGTCGGGGGGGGGGGAGCTGGGTTGCACCTGGACAGGCTGGGAGGGGACCCAGGAGACAATGCCCAAGGGTTGGGGGGCACATTCGGGGGGCGGGTCTTACCTCATCCAGCCGCCGGTCCGTTCCCATGGCAATAAGATTCGCAAATTCCTTCTCCAGGAGTTGCCGCGCCTGGAGGCCAGAGAGAACCAGCATGTGGGCGGGGGGGACAGGAGTCTCCCCAGTACCCACTGGGTCCCGATTGAACCCAGCTCTTCCCTTCCACACTGGCACCCCCAGCCTCTCTCCCAGAGCCCCCCCCCCCTCCGGTCCTTCCCCTCCCCCACTCCCTGCCCCCGCCCGCGCTGACCTGGGTGTTCTGTGTGGGGATCTGCAGCAGCAGGGCCAGGTCGCTGCAGTCGAAGGTGTCGTCCAGGGCCAGCAGCGCCCCGTGCACCCCGCTCTCCACCAGGTTGTTGGCGAATTCCTTCAGCCCGATCAGCTGCACCCAGCACATCACCCGCTCGTTGGACCAGACCATCACGTCTGGGGGGCGGGAGAGGGTGGGGGGGACAGGGTCACATGGGGCCCCTCACTCCTGACCTCCCCGCCAGCCCTGCCGGTGCCCCTCACTCCTGACCCAAACCCCTGCCAGCCCAGCCTTGCCAGTGCCCCTCCCTCCCACCCCACAGCCCCTGCCAGCCCAACCCTGCCCCTCCAGCCCTGCCAGTGCCCCTCACTCCTGCCCCACAGCCCCTGCCAGGCCAACCCTGCCGGGTCCCCTCCCTCCCAACCCGCAGCCCCTGCTGTGCGGTGGGGGGTGCGATGGGGGGCCGGGCTCGGTACCTTTGACCTGGTTCTGACTTTCCTCCCGTCGCAGCTCCAGCTCCTTGCGGTCGTAGTTCAGGCGTTTCAGGCACATGATCCCGTAGTGGAGACTCACCCTGGGGGAAGGGGCAGCAACGGGCCCTTCAATGTTCGATGTGGGGACCCCCCCCTTCCCTGCCATTGCATGGGGCCAAGGTATGCACCAGAGCCCCTCCCCCAGCCCTCTCCTAGAAGTCCCCACCCCATTGCTCAGTAAAGCAGTGGGGGCTCAAGTCAGAGGGGTCCCTCAGATTCGGAAGTGTGTGGGGGGGGCCACCTGAGCAAGTGGGTGTGGGGGGGCGTGCCCGGCCGGGGATGGGGGGGAGGATCAGAAGACAGGATCAGAGAGAGGGGGCCGGCGTTCAGGGGAGCCCGTCCCTCACTGGGGGGAGCCGGGTGTGGGAGGGCCGGGGGGGTAGCAGCCCCCCCATCTCTCACCGGTGGAAGCTGTCGACCATCTTGAGCTGGCCACGCAGCTCCTTCTTGTTGAGGTGGTCGAGCATGCGGGCGTCCACCAGCGACTCCATGAAGTAGCTGCGGTACTGGGGCAGCCCCAGGCTGGGCAGCCAGCCGTTCCCCACCCACTCGTGGTTCATGTCGCCGTAGGCCAGGATCTGGGGGGGGGGGGGGGGGCACGTGAGCGCCCTGGCACGGCCTCCGCCCCCAGACCCCCAGCTGCAGACCACGACCTCCCTGCCTCCATCCCTCCCAGATCCACCCTGCAACCTCCCTGACCGCCGACCCCGCCGCCCTTTGACACCTGCCCATCATCCAGCCTCCCTACCCTACACCCACACTTTGCCCTGCCCTATGACCCTTGACCTCCCACCCCTGAACCGTGAACTTGGCCCAACCCCCAAATTCTCACCCTGCATCCCCCATGGCCTCCTGGCCTCTTCCCCTTTTGACCCCTGACCTCTCCCGGCTATGGCCTCCCTGACCTGGGACCTTCTGCTCCCTCCAAATCGCTAAACACCCCTGACCTCTGACCCCAGTCTGCTGCCAGAATAGCCCAATACCCACAATGCACTGCAAAGCCCATGGACTACAATCCACATTGCAGGTCAATAGAGTACTGCAGACACCCCCCCCCCCGAACACAGTGGAACAGTCCATCCCCCCCAAAAAAAACTCCAGGCACAATGGAATGGTCCAGCCCTTCTTTCCCCTCCCCTCAGGGACAGTGCATCATTCCTGCCTTCTCCCCCATCCTCCCCAGGACAGTGGAACAGTCCACCTCTCCTCTCTCTCCCCCCCATGACACAGGAACAGTGGGAGGGCCCGCGCCCAGACAGCTGTGATTGGCTGGGTGACAGGGCCAGTGCTAGAAACATGAATGGCATAAAACGTGTGTGAGAGCATGTAGCCACACCCTCACCCAGCAAGCCACGCCCACAACCAGTCTAGGCCCCGCCCCCAGTCTGGGCTGGGCTGGGCTGGGCTGGGAATTTGTCAGCTGCCAGAAAAACCAAGTCTGGGGTGTTGGTGCCACCTGGCTGTGAAGCTTCGCGCCCTCACCACAACGCCCGACGCGGCAGCCACAGCTCACCCGCTCCCCGACCACGAGGGGTGCAAAATGCAACAGCTGGCTGCCCCCTGCACACACGCGTGAGAGGGGTGACGTCGCACGAGAGCCAAGACACGTGCGAGGCGTATATAAAAGAATGGGTCAGGGTGACGGGGCGCGCGATCACACGACAGCCCCCGAAATGGTCACATCAGAACCAGCTCCTGGAATGACAGCTGGCTACAGGGAACCCAGGGGTGACCCGCCACAGGCCACGCCCACCCGCCACAGGCCACGCCCACCCGCCACAGGCCACGCCCACCCGGTCCATACTCCCACCCACCCTACCTGCTCCCAGCTGATCTCCTTGCTCTCCTGGGTGGGCGCAGCAGGAAGGAAGGCGGAGAGAGCTGTTAGTGCCCCAGCTGCGCCCCGCCCAGCTCCACGAGCCCCCCTCCCCCACGCCTCACACTGCCCCCACTCACCAGCTTGGTCGTGACCGTGAGCGACTCCATCTCCTCGTGCGTCATCCACACATTGCTGGTGGACTGGGGGGGCGGTCCACAAGGGTGCAGGACATATGGGGGGACACAGAGATTTCACCCGTAAGTTGCTTTAGGAGGGGACCAGTCCCAGTTTCTCCCATGCTGTGGGGAGCAGGGAAAGAGCCCTGGGTGCAAGCATTGTTGGGGGGCAGGGGTGTGGGGGCACCTATAGGCCTGCACCATGCAGGAGCTGGGGGGGGACAATGGGAAGATCCAAGGGGGGGGTAGGGTGCCGCAGGACTGAACCATATGGGAGGGGAGACAGGTGGGAGCCAGGGCGCTGTGGGGGGGATGCCCAGGGGATTGGGGCATCATGGGGAGCCTACCATAAGGGAGCAGAGAGAGGAGGGAGCTGAGGGTTGGGGTGCCGTGGGGGGGACGCCCAGGAGAGTGGGGTGCTGTGGGGGGGAGGATGCCCGGGGGAGTGGGGCGCCGCCGGGGAGGACACCGGGGGGAGTGGGGCGCCGTGGGGGGGCCCTACCGTGCGGGAGCTGGCGGGGGCCGAGGGGCTGGTGAGCGACACCATCTCCTGGATGGCCAGGCGCAGCTTGAGGCGGTGCAGGGGGTTGCTGATGCCGATTTCCCGCTGGATCTCCGTGTCCGACAGGTTGGCCATGATGGCCCCGCTCTTCACATTGGCACGGCAGGCGGCCACGTACCAGGCCGGCATCCCCACCCACAGCTGCCGGGGCAGGGGCGTTAGGGGCGGGGCTGCCCCGGGCGCCTGGGATCCAACCCCTCTGCCCCCGCCCCCCTGGGTTCTGTCCCAGCCCCCACCCAGCCCAGTTCCACCCCCGTCCTGGGCCCCAGACACACCCCCTGTGCTACAGAGCGAGGGGGGGGGAGAAGCATGGGCCCAACCCCCCCCCCCACTGGACTCCTGGGTTGCATGCCTCAGGCCCACCCCCTCTCCCCCCCCCCCCCCGCGACGCCATCACCTCCAGCCAGGACACCACGGTGGGTCCGTCCCAGGCGGCGAAGGGCAGGCCCTGGCGGCAGGCCTCCTCCAGCAGCTCGTGCCTGGGGGGGCAGAGATGGGGGAGGTGAGACAGTGAGGGGACTCCCTCCCAGAAACCCTGCCCCATGCCCCCTCCCCCAGTCTCCTACCCCAGCCCCCCAGCCCCCCACCCCCCACTCACTTCTTCTTGTTCCGTCGGTCCTTGTCCACCGGCCCAGCCAGCTTGGAGAGACCCAGGGGGTCCGCGGGAGACATCTCGTCCGAGGGGGTCCCGGCTGGGGGGGGGGAGAGAACAGGTGAGCGCCCCCCCACACGGCCAAACATTCCACCGCGCCCGGCCGCCTGGGTCCCATGGGGGAGGCACCTACGCAGAGAGGCCGAGTCGCGGCCCGGGGGGCCCAGCCGCCCCTTCTCCTTCTTCCCGAAGAGGCGCCCGATGGACGACTTGATGCTTTTCTTCTTCGTGGCTTTGTGCAGCGAGTCCTGGCTGCTCGTGCCCTCGGGGCCCAGCCTGCAGGGGGCACACGGGCTGGATGGCACCCCCAGATTCACCACCCTGCCCCCCGGCCCCCAGCCTGCCGCCCTCACCCCCGCCCCCCCTCTTCCTCCAGCCCCGCCCCCAGCCTGCCACCCTCACCCCCGCCCCCCCTCTTCCTCCAGCCCCGCCCCCAGCCTGCCACCCTCACCCCCGCCCCCCCTCTTCCTCCAGCCCCGCCCCCAGCCTGCCACCCTCACCCCCGCCCCCCCTCTTCCTCCAGCCCCGCCCCCAGCCTGCCGCCCTCACCCCCGCCCCCCCTCTTCCTCCAGCCCCGCCCCCAGCCTGCCGCCCTCACCCCCGCCCCTCCTCTTCCTCCAGCCCCGCCCCCCAGCCTGCCGCCCCCACCCGCTGCCCCGACTCCCCCTCCTCTTCCTCCAGCCCCGCCCCCCAGCCTGCCGCCCCGACCCGCTGCCCCGACTCTCCCTCCTCTTCCTCCAGCCCCGCCCCCCAGCCTGCCGCCCCCACCCGCTGCCCCGACTCTTCCTCCAGCCCCGCCCCCCAGCCTGCCGCCCCCACCCGCTGCCCCGACTCCCCCTCCTCTTCCTCCAGCCCCGCCCCCCAGCCTGCCGCCCCCACCCGCTGCCCCGACTCCCCCTCCTCTTCCTCCAGCCCCGCCCCCAGGCCTGCCGCCCCCACCCGCTGCCCCGACTCCCCCTCCTCTTCCTCCAGCCCCGCCCCCAGCCTGCCGCCCCCACCCCCTGCCCCTCCTCTTCCTCCAGCCCCGCCCCCAGCCTGCCGCCCTCACCCCCGCCCCTCCTCTTCCTCCAGCCCCGCCCCCCAGCCTGCCGCCCCCACCCGCTGCCCCGACTCCCCCTCCTCTTCCTCCAGCCCCGCCCCCAGGCCTGCCGCCCCCACCCGCTGCCCCGACTCCCCCTCCTCTTCCTCCAGCCCCGCCCCCCAGCCTGCCGCCCCCACCCCTCCTCTTCCTCCAGCCCCGCCCCCCAGCCTGCCACCCTCACCCCCGCCCCTCCTCTTCCTCCAGCCCCGCCCCCCAGCCTGCCGCCCCCACCCGCTGCCCCGACTCCCCCTCCTCTTCCTCCAGCCCCGCCCCCAGGCCTGCCGCCCCCACCCGCTGCCCCGACTCCCCCTCCTCTTCCTCCAGCCCCGCCCCCAGGCCTGCCCCCAGCCTGCTGCCCCCCAATCCCTCCCCACAGGTCGCTGTCCCCCGAGCACCTTCCCCTGCTCCCAGCTCACCCAGCCCTCAGGTCCCGGGCGTCCTCCAGGGCTCCAGCCTGCAGCGCCAGGGCTTGGCTCACCCGCTCCAGCCGGGCAGTGCGGGGGGTGGCGGGGGGCGGCGTCTCACAGGGCACCAGGGCCTTGTCCTCTGCCCCACGCCCCTCCTCCTTGGGCACATGGTTCTGGGGGGGGGGGGGGGAAGAGCACATGGCACCGCCTTAAGGAAGCTCGCAGCACTGGGACCTTGTCCGTGGTGGGGACATCGTGGGGGGAGGTGGAGTTCACAGCACATGGGTGGGGGACACGGTGCCGGGGACCCCACTGAGAGGGGAGCCTGTAGCCACGGGGGGGGCGCGGATGGAGACACTGAGGGGGGAGCCGGTGGTGCTGGAAGAGGGGGAAATGGATGGACGGACAACCCACTGAGGGGGGAGCCTGTAGCCAACCGAGGGGGGCAGATGGACACAGACTGAGGGGGGAGCCGGTGGCGCAGGGGGAGGGACGGACGGGCATGGGGGGGGGGCCACGCTCCCCAGAGGAAGGACTGGGCGCGCTCGGGGCCCACACTCACCATGCGGTCGCCCTCGCGGGCGGGGCTGTGGGGCACCAGGCGGGGCGTCGAGTGCCCGCTGCTGGGGGGCGAGGGGCTGGCCAGGGTGGAGCTGGTGACAGACGGGGGGATGGAGGCGCTGGCCCGGTACCGGCCCAGCGACCCGTCCAGCGCGGAGCCGCTCACCCGGCTCTCGATCTCCTCGGCCCGCAGCTCCGTGCACTCCTTCTCCTCCTGGATGAGCCTGGGGGCACAGCCGTGGGGATCCCTCAGCTGAAGGGGGAGTTGTGGGGCAGGGAGAGGGAGCTGAGGGATCCCCACCAGTGTTCCCCATAACTCGGGTGGCCTCCCAGCTGGCGAGCAGAGGGCCCACCGCTCGGTTTGTGTTGCTCCTGGTGGTGCACCTCTGCATAGACCTCGGCGCATGGAACAAAATTTATTCCACACGTGGGTGGCAAAGAACCGTGGAAACAGTGCTCCCCAGGGGTGAGGTGAGGATTCCAGGGGTACTCAGAGGGGTTCCAGGGCAGGAGGTGCACCCCAGCAGCTAGGAGCGTGGAGGGGGGGCCTCGAGGTCCCCGGGGGGGGGCTCACTTGATCTCCTTGTTGATGGCTTCCAGCTGCTCCTGCAGCATGATAGCCAGCGTGTGCACATCCGTCTGGCCGCTGGGCGAGAGCAGGTCGGCCGAGCCGAAGAGGGGGTCGCGCTCCTCCTCGTCCGACCCGTCCAGGCCCCCCGCCTGCTGCGCCCGCTCCCACTCCTGGGGCCCTGCGGGGGGAGGGGGAGACATGAGGGAGACCCAAACCCCCCCTTTCCTCTGCAGCACAGTGCCCCCCACAATTCCTGCCCCCCAGCATCCCTCAAGCCAGGCTCTCCCATTCATGTACCCCAGGCACCCTACAGCTCCACCCCTCAGTTCCTGCCCCTTCCAGCCTCCTCATTCCTACCCCCCAGCATCCCTCCAGCCAGGCTCCCCCATTCCTGTCCCCAGCCTTCCTACTGCTCCGCCCCCCAATTCCTGCCCCTTCCAGCCCCCCCATTCCTGCATTCCGGCCCCCCCCCCCAATTGCAGGAGGTGGCTGAGTACTCACCAGGGGGGAAAATCCAGGCCGGGGAGGAGATAAAAGACACAGTTAGTCACTGCCAGGCACTTACCCCCCACCAACCCCACCCCTATAGCCTGCCCCCCCCAGCCACCACCAATCTGTCCCACCCCCCCCATCACCTTAGTGGCCTCATCCTTCACGGACCAGCGCCCCTTCTTGTGCCTCCGGGGGACGTAGGGGTCCACTGTCAAGGCGGGGGCCTGGGAGTAGCGTAGCTCCAGGGCGCTGCCCGGCAGGGACCTGCGGGAATGGCACCGCGCTCGTGACACTCGTGCCTGCCTCAGTTTCCCCACATACCATGTAAGCCGCCCAGCCAGGGCTTCATCCACCCACATGGGGGGGAGGGGTTGCTGCAAGGGGGTAAGATCAGGGGCAATTTTTTAGGCTCCACCCTCCCCACTTTTTCTCTGCAGCTTTTCACAGTGGCGCACAATTGGGGGGGAGTTGAGACTTTTCTCTCGCCCCCCCCCCCTCCCATTTGGATCGATGCCAATTTTCATGGCTGTGGGAAGACTTTTCGGTGGCACACTGGGGCGGATCAGGAGCAGCAGACGGAAGCGGACAGCAGCCGTGTCCCACCCCCCACGCCGGGAAAGACCTTCCAGGGCAGGCCACGCGTCGCCCGCCCACCTCTCCTGAAAAGTCTCGCCTTGGCGCCCCCACGTTCAACCAGCCCCCCCCCTCAACCAAGACGCTTCCTCTTCGAGGGCCACAGAAAAATCCCTGGGTTTCCCCAGCGCTAATATTCGAGGGAAGGAGGCTTGGGGGCCTGTCTATCAGGAAAAGCCGGTTCCACCTGGTGGCTGCCGTTCCGTGTACAATAACGCCAGCCTACGGGTAACCGGCAGACACGCTACAGCCAGACCGATGTGCGAGGCGTTAGCCACTTTTTTATGGCTCTCTTCTCTCCCACGGGCACCCTGCCGCCTGCCCCTGGGCACGGGACTTCTTGATTTGGACCCTTCCCCCCGCCCCCCGTTTATGCGACACACACAAATAAATCCCCAGAAACTTTTAAACCAAACCAGGAGGCCTCAGCTGTATCTAGCCAGGTGTGTTAAGCCAGCGGTCCGAGATCCCTCAGGGGAACGCGAGAGACGTCTGGGGGGCGGAACACAACTGACATTTGGAGAAAACCGAATGTTTGTTTTCAGTTTTTCAGCGCTTGATGATTTTTGTCCTTTTTACACCCAAAAATGTGATCATCCGCCCGGCTGCGGTTCAGTTGTTCAAACAAAGGTGTTGCGATGGTAGAAAAAATGGTGTGTCTGAAAACTGTAGGTCCTGGGGGTAATTCACATTTTTTTTTAAAAGAGGTGCTTTATAAAAAAAAAGGGTTGAGAAACACTGGGTTACGCCATTCCCCCGACTGGTCCAGATTCGCAATTAGTTCGCCTCGCCCGCCCTTTGCAAACGCCGCACACGGCTGCTGCTTCCTTCTTGACTTGTTTTGGAAACTTGTGCGTTGTGTCAAGCGAGATGTGAAATGAAAATGCATTAAAAGTGCCCCAGACCAGCTCTCGAGTTTTCCCAAATTTAGCAACAGCAAAACCGCCTCCTTCCCGCGCCCGGCCCGGGAAGAATCCCTGGGTTTCCCCAAAGTTTGCTGGGAAACTAGCTGAAAGGAACACTGAGCCGTTAGCCAGCGGTGGTGACTGAATGGGTGTTAACGAGCCCCGGGCCGGTCCCATGTTGGAAGCGAGCGATTCCGCGTCCCGTGCCGGGTTTTCAGGAGCGACCGGAAGAGGAAAACCAGCGTCTTGCTCGGTTTCCTACCCTCGCCTGAGCGGGGTGCTGCAGGGACCCAGCTGGATCAACAGGGCCCAGGGGAATTTTAACCTCTCCCTAGTGGAATTTCCTGCACTTGGGTTTTAATTCTTTTCCATGGTTCTAGCCGGCAGCGGTTTTTTTAAAATAAACCTGGGTTGGGGGATTTTTGTGTGAAATCATCCACTTTTGTTCACCATGCCCTCCCGTCCCCAGGAAACCAACCCCCCGCCCTCCGAGAAACGACCCCATCGGCCCCTCCTTTTAACCCCCCCCAACATCTCCCCACAGGGATGGGGGCAGGGGTGAAAGTAACTTCTGTGTCTTACAGGGAGGGTTGTGTTGCACCGTGAGGCTCCGGGGGCCGGCGTGGGGCTGGGGAAGACCTGGTCACAGACCTGCCCTGCGCTACTCCTCTTCCCAGCCAAAGGGGGGTTGTGGTTGTGGGGGGCAGTGGGAAAAGCCCCTCCCCCTCCAGCCGCATGTGGCTGCTGCATCCCGCCCACGTGGGGCCCGGCTGGGAGCACACGCCCCCCACCACAATACCCCCCCAGCCACTCTCTTACTGCTGTTGGGGGGGCAGGGACACCCCCAGACTGTCAGCCCCTTGCCTGGAGTAGGAGGAGACAGGTCGGCCCCGGAGCTGGTCGATTTCCATCTGCATCCGGTCCATCTCGGCCAGCAGCTGCTCCTAGGGGGGAAAGAAGGCGGGGGGGGGGGGTGTCAGTGCAGAACCGTCGACCCCCCCCCCGCCGAGACCCCCAGCCTGGGTCCCTGCTCTCCCCGCACAACAAGCATCGCCCAGCCCCCATAGCAGAGCCAGCTGTGCCCAGGCCCCGACAGCATCCCCCCCCAGCCCCTGTCTGGGCCCCCCCCCACCTTATACCTTATTCAGCAGCAGCTCATCCTGCAGCTTCTTCATGTCAGCGATCTCCTCGCTCAGCGTGTTCTGAGGGGGGCAGATGGGGTGAAACTACAGACCCCCATGCAGCCCCCCCACGCCTGACCCGCAGCCCCGCCCCTCAGCCCTGCCGGTGCCCCCCACTCCCTCCCCACAGCCCCCGTCCCCCAGCCCTACCGGTGCCCCCCACTCCCGACCCACTGCCCCCCGCCAGACCTGACGGTGCCCCCCACTTCTGACCTGCAGCCCCTGCTCCTCCCCAGCCCTGCCGGTGCCCCCCACTCCCGACCCACTGCACCCCCAGACCTGCCGGTGCCCCCCCACTCCCGACCCGCAGCCCCAGCCAGCCCAGTCCCGGCTCCCGTCCCTGCTGGTGCCCCCCCCACTCCCTCCCCACAGCCCCCACCCCCCAGCCCCCCGACCTGCAGCCCCACCTTCTCCTCCAGCGCCCCCATCCGCTCCTTGAGGTGCAGCTGCAGCCGCTCGTTGGACTCGGAGAGCAGCTTGTCGACCGTCTCCGAGAGCCGCTTGTTGTGTTCGTCGTTCATCTTCTCCCGCTGCCGCGCCTGGGAGGGGCGGGGGGGGGTCATGGGGCTGCCCCTCCCACAGGCCCCAGAGCCCCCGCCCAGAGCTGGGGACAGTCCCTGCCCCCCACTGTCACACAGCCCCTCCCCCGCAGGGTCCGTCTCTCCCCTACTGGGGGGCCAACCCCCAACTCTCACTGCCCCTCCCCCCAAGCCTCTCAGGGAGGGGAAGCCCCCGCCCCTCCCCCAGTCCAGCCCCCGCCAAACTCCCAGGGATGAGAGGGGGCCCAGCAGAGGCGGGCGTGGGACCCAGGAGTCCTGCAACCTGCCCCCCCCGGGCCCCCGCTCACCCGCTGCAGCTCCTGGTTCTTCTCCTCCAGCTGCGCCTCCAGCTGGCGCAGACGCTCCTCGAAGTTCCCGTGGCGCTCCTCAGCCTGCGCGGGGGGGGGGGGGGTCAGCTCATGCCTCTCCCCCGCCAAGGGCCCCTCCCTCCTGCCACGGCTCCTCCCCCGACTCTCCATGCTGCCTGCCCCCTCCCTCGCCACAGCCCTGAATGCTGCCACGACCCCCCCCGGTGCCACCTGCCCAATCCCCACCACGCCGCCCATGCAGCCACGGCCCCCCTGCCACGCCGCCCATGCAGCCTCGGCCCCCCTACCACGCCGCCCATGCAGCCTCGGCCCCCCTACCACGCCGCCCATGTAGCCTCGGCCCCCCTACCACGCCGCCCATGCAGCCACGGCCCCCCCACCACGCCACCCATGCAGCCACGGCCCCCCTACCACGCCGCCCATGCAGCCACGGCCCCCCTGCCACGCCGCCCATGCAGCCACGGCCCCCCTGCCACGGCCCCTGAATGCTGCCATGGCTCCCCCGTACTTCCCCAGTCCTTAATGCTGCCATGACCCCCCCGGTGCACTTGCCCGTTCCCCACCATGGTGCCACGGCCCCCCTACCACGCCGCCCATGCAGCCACGGCCCCCCCGCCACGGCCCCTGAACGCGGCCATGACTCCCCGCCGTACTCCCCCCCCCGCCACAGCCCTGAATGCTGCCACGATCCCCCCCACCACGCCGCCCACGCTGCCACAGCCCCCTCCCCTGCATCCCCCCCCACCTTGCTGAGGGCAGCCACGCGCTGGGCCAGTTGTGCCTCGATCTCGGGCAGAGTCTCGGCCCTTTGCAGCGTTTGCTGGAGCTTCGCCTTGGCGTCCTCGAGCCATTCCTGCAGCTGGCGCCCCTTCTCCTCGCTCTGCGGGCACCGAGTGTCAGGGACCCCCCGCATCCCCCCCCCCCGCGCCCCTTCTCCTTGCTCTGCGGGCACCGAGTGTCAGGGACCCCCCGCAGCCCCCCCCCCCCCGCGCCCCTTCTCCTCGCTCTGCAGGCACCGAGTGTCAGGGACCCCCCACAGCCCCCCCCCCCCCCGCGCCCCTTCTCGCTCTGGGGGGGCAGTGTGAAGTGCAGGGGTCCCAGGAAGGTTTGGGTCCAGGGGCAGTTTGGGGGCAGGGGTCCCAGACGCAGGCTCTGATCTGGAGGTACAGCTGGGGGCTCCATGGAGGTTTGTGGGAGTCCATGGGGGGGGGCTCTGACCTGGCGGTACAATGGGGGACTCCCAGGGGAGTTGGGAGGGTTCCGGGGGGGCTCTGACCTGGCAGTACAATGGGGGACTCCCAGGAGGGTTGGGGGGGTTCCGGGGGGGGGGCTCTGACCTGGCAGTACAATGGGGGACTCCCAGGAGGGTTGGGGGGGCCCCGGGGGGGCTCTGACCTGGCGGTACAATGGGGGACTCCCAGGGGAGTTGGGGAGGTTCCGGGGGGGCTCTGACCTGGCGGTACAATGGGGGACTCCCAGGGGAGTTGGGGGGGTTCCGGGGGGGCTCTAACCTGGCGGTACAATGGGGGACTCCCAGGAGGGTTGGGGGGTTTCCGGGGGGGGCTCTGACCTGGGGGTACAATGGGGGACTCCCAGGAGGGTTGGGGGGGTTCCGGGGGGGCTCTGACCTGGGGGTACAATGGGGGACTCCCAGGAGGGTTGGGGGGGCCCCGGGGGGGCTCTGACCTGGCGGTACAATGGGGGACTCCCAGGAGGGTTGGGGGGGCCCCAGGGGGGGCTCTGACCTGGCGGTACAGCGACTCCTTGCAGGCCAGCTCGCTCTCCAGCTTGTCGTTGGCGTCGTGCAGGGACGTGGCCTCGCGCTGGGCGCTCAGGTACCGTTTCTCCAGCGTGGTGATTCGCTCCTCCATGTCCTCCCGCTGCGCCAGCGCCTGGGGGTGGGGGGGAAGCAGCCAGTGGGGGGGGGGCTGACGGAGTCCCCCCACCTCACGGAGTTTGGCCCCAGCACCCCTCCCGAGCCAGGCCCAGCCCCAAGCCCATGGGGTGCCGGGCTGAGGGGAGCGGGACAAGGGGGCGGCATAGGGCGGATTGGGGAGGGCACGACAAGCCCTGGTGGGGGGGGCACAGGGAAGGGGCCTGGCTGGCAGGGGCAATAGGGGGCTGTGGCATGGGGCACAGATGGCTCTGGGGGGGCACTCGGAGGGGGGTCCCCCTGCCCGTGGGGGGAGGGGGCGCCCAGGGGAGGTACCTCCTTGAGGTCGCGCTGCAGTTTGGCGTTGCCCTCCTGGGCCTTGGCCAGGTCGCGCCGGGCAGCCCCCAGCTCCTCCTCCAGCTCCGCCAGCTGCCGGCACAGGACCCGGAGCCGCTCCCGCAGCTGGGCCAGTTCCCCCCGCTGGCTCTCCAGCGTCTCCTCCGGCTCCGGCGCCCGCCCGGCCCGCGCCTCCGGGGGCCCCGCCCCATTGGCCACCGCCTGAGGGGGGGAGACGTCAGGGACACGGGGCCCCCAAAGAGCCCCAGTGCCCCCCAGATATCCCAGCACCCTCGGACCCCTCACTCAGCCCCAGCACCCCCCCACATCCCCCCGTCAGCTCCAGCACCCCCAGCCCCAGAGCCCCCCTGTACATCCCCAGCCCCCCAGAGCCTCTCAGCCCCCCACCCCCCAAGTGCCTTCCCCAGAACCTCCCCCCACTACCCCAGCCGCTCTCACACAGGTCGGGGTGTCCCCGTCCTTCGGCACGTCGTGGAGGCCGGACCGGCGCCGGGCCAGCTGCTCCCGCAACGACAGGGACTGAGGTAGGGGAGGGAAGGAACCAGAGCTGTGAGCTTCCCCGCAGCAGTGCCGCACCCCTCCCCCCCTCAGCCAGGGCGCTCCCGGGCGCTGCGAGCTTCCCTGCAGCAGTGCCGCACCCCTCCCCCCCCTCAGCCAGGGTGCTCCCGGGCGCTGCGAGCTTCCCTGCAGCAGTGCTGCACCCCTCCCCCTCCCTCAGCCAGGGTGCTCCCGGGCGCTGCGAGCTTCCCTGCAGCAGTGCTGCACCCCTCCCCCTCCCTCAGCCAGGGTGCTCCTGGGCGCTGCGAGCTTCCCTGCAGCAGTGCTGCACCCCTCCCCCTCCCTCAGCCAGGGTGCTCCCGGGCGCTGTGAGCTTCCCTGCAGCAGTGCCGCACCCCTCCCCCCCCTCAGCCAGGGTGCTCCCGGGCGCTGTGAGCTTCCCCGCAGCAGTGCCGCACCCCTCCCCCCCTCAGCCAGGGCGCTCCCGGGGGCTGCGAGCTTCCCTGCAGCAGTGCCGCACCCTTCCCCCCCCTCAGCCAGGGTGCTCCTGGGCGCTGCGAGCTTCCCTGCAGCAGTGCCGCACCCCCCCCCCCCAGCCAGGGCGCTCCCGGGCGCTGTGAGCTTCCCTGCAGCAGTGCTGCACCCCTCCCCCCTCAGCCAGGGTGCTCCCGGGCGCTGTGAGCTTCCCTGCAGCAGTGCCGCACCCCTCCCCCTCCCTCAGCCAGGGCGCTCCTGGGCGCTGCGAGCTTCCCTGCAGCAGTGCCACACTCCCCCCCCAGCCAGGGTGCTCCCGGGCGCTGCGAGCTTCCTTGCAGCAGTGCCGCACCCCTCCCCCCCCTCAGCCAGGGTGCTCCTGGGCGCTGCGAGCTTCCCTGCAGCAGTGCCGCACCCCTCCCCCCCCTCAGCCAGGGCGCTCCCGGGCGCTGCGAGCTTCCCTGCAGCAGTGCCGCACCCCTCCCCCACTCAGCCAGGGCGCTCCCGGGCGCTGCGAGCTTCCCTGCAGCAGTGCCGCACCCCTCCCCCCCCCCTCAGCCAGGGTGCTCCTGGGCGCTGCGAGCTTCCCTGCAGCAGTGCCGCACCCCTCCCCCCCCCCAGCCAGGGCGCTCCCGGGCGCTGCGAGCTTCCCTGCAGCAGTGCCGCACCCCTTCCCCCCCCCCTTAGCCAGGGTGCTCCCGGGCGCTGCGAGCTTCCCTGCAGCAGTGCCGCACCCCTCCCCCCCCTCAGCCAGGGTGCTCCCGGGCGCTGTGAGCTTCCCTGCAGCAGTGCCGCACCCCTCCCCCCCCTCAGCCAGGGCGCTCCCGGGCGCTGTGAGCTTCCCTGCAGCAGTGCTGCACCCCTCCCCCCTCAGCCAGGGTGCTCCCGGGCGCTGCGAGCTTCCCACAGCAGTGCCCTGGACTGGCAGTGCCCCCCCCCCCCACCCTCCCGACTGGCTCCTCATACCTCTTGGTTGGACATTTCCAGCTCCTCCTCCAGCACCGCAACCCGCTCCAGCGCCACCCGCAGCCGCTCCCGGACCTGCAAGGTGCGTGGGGGGGGGGAGATACTGTGAATGGACCAGCCCGGAGACCAACTCCCCCACAACCCCAGAGTGCCCCCCAGAGCCCCCCCCCACCAGCCCCTCCTCCAGGCCCCTCTTGGCCCCCCACCTTCTCGTCCAGCGCCTTGTGGTGCTCGAAGAGGGACTTGAGAGCTTTCAGCACCTCGACCTCGCTGGAGACGCCGGCCGGGGACTGGGCCTGGCGCTTCACCACCGTCATGCGCAGCGACCGCTCGTGCCGCGACACCAGGCACTCCAGGTGCTCCAGCAGCAGCTGTGGGGGGGGGGGGGGCAGGGTGAGGGACCAGTCCAGCCCAGCCCGGGCAGACACAAACCTCCCAATCCCCCCTGCCACACGCCCAGAAAGAGACAAGGGGACAGACGGATGGACGGACCGGGGGGGGGCTCACCCGCGTGTTGTTGCGCTCGGCTTTCAGCTCCGAAATCTCCTCCTCCCGTTCCAGCAGCTGCTCCCGGCAGGCGTTCAGCTCCTTGGTCAGCGCCGCGAACTCCTGGGGGGCCGGGGAGGGGGGGTGAAAAACAGGCTTTACCCTGGGGAATCATGGCCCCTCCTGCCCCCCCCCCCCCCGTCGGCTGGGAATCCCGCCCTCGCCTCCACCCCCATCAGCGAGGAATCCCCCCAGCCCTGCCTCTGCTCTCCCCGCCCCTCCGCCCCCAGCCCAGAAGTCCGACTGGCCCCCTAGCTACAGGGAACGGCCAGAGGATGGAGACCAGGCCCTGCCGGTTTGAAGGGGGGGATCAGAACCGAAGGGGGGTGGGCACAGTGCGCCCACCCCCAGGATCTGCACCGGGCTGGACATGGCCACTGACCCACGATTTCAGCATGGGTGGCAGGAGTCCACGGGCCTCAAACCCGGCTCTTAGACCGGACCCCGCAGACCAGGTCACTAACCACTAGGCCTGGCCACGCCAGGTCCCGGCAGCCTGCGCAAGGGGGGTCCCTGCCCAGCCACCCCTTGGGAGCAGCCGCGGCGCCAGAAACACTTCAAATCCTCGCGCTGCGTCCGCTCGCCCCACACGAAGACCCCGGGAACCCACCTGCCGGGGCGGCGAAACACAGGCCTGCCTCCCCGGGGCGGGCCGCCGCCCCCCACCCTGCCGATCCGGGGGCAGGCGGCTCTAGCAGAGCCCCCGCCCTGCACCCTCGGCATAACAGGGACTGTGACCAGCCCAGCTCGTCCTGCTGAGACGCCGGCTCCGGAGCCAAATCCTGGAGACAACAGGCCGGTGTCCTTGAACGCGCCGTCACCTCGTGCGTGGCAGAGCCAGCGGGAGATCGAAGGCGCGACGGACCCGGGGTAAGCCACCAGAGCCCTGGGACTGGGCGTCACTTGCCAGGTGCCGGGGCTGGGGGGCACAGATCTGGCCATCCCAGAGACACGCCCACAGCTCCGGCAACCCACACCGGGCACCCGAGGGACCACACGGGTCCCCCTCGGGCGAATCGACACCAGAGCCCCAACGAGATTCTGTCCAAGCAAATGGAGCGGAGTCATAAAATCCTAGAACGGGAAGGGACCTCGCGAGTCAGAGTCCAGTCCCCGGCCCCCACGGCAGGACCCAGCGCCGCAGCCCACCCCTGACAGGCGTCGGTCCAACCTGCTCTCCAATATCCCCAGCGACGGAGCCGCCACGACCTCCCTCGGCAACTCACCCCCCGGACATTGGGGAAGTTTTGCCTGATGTCCAACCTCAACCGCCCTGGCTGCAGTGTAAGCCCCCCCCAAAGTGGCCAGCCCCACACTCCCAAAGCAGGCGCGTCCGAGGGGGCGTGTGACGGCACGTCGGGGACCCCCGACTCTGCAGCAAGATGGGACTCCGCCGGCCAGCGGACTAGAGAGGGATTCTTGCTTCTCAGAGACGCAGCCCAGCAAATGCTCCATGTAGGCAGAGCAGGAAACGCCGCCAACCCTAGTCCCCTGGGGGGGGGGGGTCACAGGCCCCTGAACCCCCTATACTGGTTTTAGTCGGCTTCCTCCACGCTCAGCCTGCCCCTTCTCCAAACCACCGAACACTCGTCCCCAGGTACCACACCCCTTGGTTTAAACCCCTTCTCCAGGGCAGGGGTGAAGTCGCTAGTCCTGATCTATGTGCACTGGTAGGGCCCCCCCTTCCCGCTGGGCAGTGCTTACAGACCCAGGCCAGTAGGGGTCACCCACAGCATGACCCAGCCACCAGTGAATGCCAACCAAGAGCGTACAGCCCCCCCCCCCCCCCCCCCCCCGCGCCCTACGTCACAGGGTGAGGGACGGAGGACGGTGCTGAGGATTGTCACACGGTGCCCACGGGCCTCGCAGACGCCCCGGCCCCTTTCCAAGAGACCTCAGCGAAGCGCCCGCCGGCACGGCTCAGCCCAGCGTGGGTCTCTCAGCCCAGCCAGCGCGGCCGTTCCCACGTGTGCCCAGCCCGCGAGAGACCGACGAAAACTCACCTCCGATGGAGCCAGGGAGAACACCTGGGCTTTCTCCTGAAGGGCCAGACACCGCCCCACCACCTGCCTCCTCTGCTGCCAACCATCCAAGCTGGCCTTCGCCGTGGCCAGTGCACCCGCTAATCATTCCCAGCCGCGTGCGGAATAATTTTTCCATGCACTGAGGCCTGTGTAAATGGGCACCACCAGTAGAAACACAAAACGCAGCCGTGCGCACTCTGTTAATCAGCGAGGCGGCCTCTGAATCTCTCCTCCAAGCGAACACCGGCCACGGCTCCATGTGGATTAGCCACAAAAACAGCCCTCGAAGGGACCCGGCTCCAGCCCCGGTTCTTCCTGAAGCCGAAGATTTTGAGAACCGGCCCAAGGCCGGAACATAGAGCCAGCCGCCGCTTTGGTGAGCCACGTTCTTCCCTGTGGCCACGCCACTGTCCCAGGGTGTGACGTGGCCAAGCCAGCACCTCCTCCCAAACGGGGCCCATCCAACGGGTCTGAGCCAGGAATCCCCTCGTGGACTGAAGCCCTAGAGTTTCCGGAGAGCCGGTTTCTTCTCCTCCTGCTTCAGGGGCATCGGATGAGGGAGACGCGGAGAGCAGGGAGGCTGGAGCTGGGTGTGGCTGGGAAGAAGGACTCCCGGGGAAGGGGGAATCACAGCAGTACGAGTGGCCCTTTGCCACCTCTCGAGCACCCTTCCGCACCCCACGCGGTGGCAACGTACGGAGGGAAACTGAGTCACGCCGCGGTGTCACGCAGACATTACCGGAAACGTTGTCGCTTTGGCCCAGCGGCCGGCCGGGGGGGAGTAGCGCCCACAATGCTCTGCCAGTTCCCAGCCTCACACCATGACACAGGCACCGATGCTGCCCGCGTCCTTCACCAACTCAGCAGCGCGGGACCGGGGCCCACCTGCCCTGCAGACCCAGGGCTGTCACAGCCAAAGCGAGGGGATAAAAAGCCAGGCAAGACCCGCACGCCAGCCAGGCCCCTGCAGGGACGGACCTGTCAGCCAAACCAGCCACCGGCTCCGGAGCGAATCTAAGGACAGATCAACCCCTTCCTGCCACCACCACCCGCCCCTGGGGTCCAGCCCTCGTGGGCCCGCGTCCCAGATGCCGCAGCCACGGCGTGAAACCCTCCAGCCAAGATTGCAACGGGAAGGGGCAGGCCCAGAGCTCACAGCGTCCCACAGACCCACCCCGAGTGGCACAAGACGGGTCCTGGTCCCTGCTCCCGCGGCGCGGAGACAACAAACCCCAGACCCCCTCCCACACTCTGGTGCAGTCGGATCCCTTGTCCGGCCTGGGGGAGGCGGGTCCAGCGCTGGGGAGACAACGGCAGGGCTCAGGGGGGCAATTATAGCTCAAGCTCAGCCCATGTCGGCCCCAGTGCAGACAGGGCTACGCCAGCACCGGACCTGCCCGGCATGGGGGGGAGGAAGGGCCGGTCTACGCCGCGCTGGGGACCGCCAGCCGGATCCCCAGAAATCACAGCCGGTGCCAGCGATGCCTCGCAGCCGGAGACGGCAATCACAGCTGTACCAGCACCCCAGGGGCTGAGCTGGTATAGAGGGCAGTGCGGCCCCCCCACTCCCACCCGCAGCTCCCGCCAGCCAGGCCCTGCCGGTGCCCCCCACTCCCGCCCGCAGCCCCCGCCAGCCAGGCCCTGCCGGTGCCCCCCACTCCCGCCCGCAGCCCCCGCCAGCCAGGCCCTGCCGGTGCCCCCCACTCCCGCCCGCAGCCCCTGCCAGCCAGGCCCTGCCGGTGCCCCCCACTCCTGCCCCGCAGCCCCCGCCAGCCAGGCCCTGCCGGTGCCCCCCACTCCTGCCCCGCAGCCCCCGCCAGCCAGGCCCTGCCGGTGCCCCCCACTCCTGCCCCGCAGCCCCCGCCAGCCCGGCCCTGCCGGTGCCCCCCACTCCCGCCCGCAGCCCCCGCCAGCCAGGCCCTGCCGGTGCCCCCCGATCCCGCCCGCAGCCCCCGCCAGCCAGGCCCTGCCGGTGCCCCCCGATCCCGCCCGCAGCCCCCGCCAGCCCGGCCCTGCCGGTGCCCCCCGATCCCGCCCGCAGCCCCCGCCAGCCAGGCCCTGCCGGTGCCCCCCGATCCCGCCCGCAGCCCCCGCCAGCCAGGCCCTGCCGGTGCCCCCCACTCCTGCCCCGCAGCCCCCGCCAGCCAGGCCCTGCCGGTGCCCCCCACTCCCGCCCGCAGCCCCCGCCAGCCCGGCCCTGCCGGTGCCCCCCACTCCCGCCCGCAGCCCCCGCCAGCCCGGCCCTGCCAGTGTCCCCCGATCCCGCCCGCAGCCCCCGCCAGCCAGGCCCTGCCGGTGCCCCCCACTCCCGCCCGCAGCCCCCGCCAGCCAGGCCCTGCCGGTGCCCCCCGATCCCGCCCGCAGCCCCCGCCAGCCAGGCCCTGCCGGTGCCCCCCGATCCCGCCCGCAGCCCCCGCCAGCCAGGCCCTGCCGGTGCCCCCCACTCCCGCCCCGCAGCCCCCGCCAGCCAGGCCCTGCCGGTGCCCCCCCGATCCCGCCCACAGCCCCCGCCAGCCCGGCCCTGCCGGTGCCCCCCCATCCCGCCCGCAGCCCCCGCCAGCCCGGCCCTGCCGGTGCCCCTCACTCCCGCCCGCAGCCCCCGCCAGCCAGGCCCTGCCGGTGTACCCCGATCCCGCCCCGCAGCCCCCGCCAGCCCAGCCCGGCTGGTGCCCCCCATCCCGCCCGCAGCCCCCGGGGGCGCTGACCTGGGGCAGGGCGATGTTGAGCTGTCTCTGCAGCGACTCCTTCTCGTGGGCCAGCTCCCGGAGGCGGAGCTGGGCCGTGCCCAGGCTGTCCTGCGTGTCCCGCAGCGTCTCCAGCAGCCGCTCCCGCTCCGTCAGCATGTTCACCATCAGCTGCTCGAAGTTGGCGTCCTCGGCCCCGTAGGCCGAGCCCCGGCGGCTGTCCTCGCTGATGGTGGGCATCACTTCGCACATCATGGTGCCGGGGGGGGGCGGGGCGGGCCCCAGGGGGCGCCGCGGGGGGGGGGAGGTGGGCGGGGGGCTCAGAGCCCCGACCTATGGGCGGAGGGGGGGGAGAAAGATTGAGACAGAACTCAGAGGCCTGGGTTCTGCCCCAGTTCTGTGAGGGAGCGGGGTCTAGTGGTTAGAGCAGGGGGGGTTGGCACCCAGACACTTGGGTTCTGCCCCAGTTCTGTGAGGGGAGTGGGGGCTAGTGGTTAGAGCGGGGGAGGGAATGGGTGCCAGGACACCTGGGTTCTCTCTCCAGGACGGGGCAGAGGGTGGGTGGGGGGGGGGGGTCAGTGACTGAAAACCACATTAATGTCAAACAACCTCAGAAATCCCTATCGATGCGCCCCCCCCCCCCCATCCCTGGCTGGCTCAAGGAGGGGTGGGGTGGGGTGGGGCGTTAAGCTGTAATTAACACCTTGTGTGGGGGGAGGTTTCTTACATGGCATAAAAGCTAAAAGTGGGGCCACTCCCCAAGAGCTGATGAACCCTCCCATTACAGGTCAGGTCATGTGGGGGGGGGGGAGAGGGAGGGGTAAAAACCCTTTCCTGCCCCAGCTCCACAGGGTAGGAGCTAGTCCAGAGGTGGGGGGGGGAATGTCTTGGCAGGGTGCTGGGGGGGGAATGAAACAGGTGATCTGCCCCCCCCAGCGGTTCCCCTCCCCCCCCCGCCCATCCTGCCCAGCTCCCCTGATACCATGCCCCCACGCATGCACAGCCGGGACATGCACACACGGAGCCGGCAGCAAAGCCAGACAGACACTTCTGCCAGGAGCAGGACTCAGCCCCCCCACGCAACACACACGGCGCCACACGCTCCCGACACAACGCAACACGGAGCGTCACGCACCCCCACCATGCAGCACTGCAACACAGCGCTCGCAGCGTCACGGGATACAGACACAACGCACCACAGTGCCCCAGTGCAACCCCGCCACACACACACAACACACCATCCCAGTGCAACCCCGCCACACACACAACACACCATCCCAGTGCAACCCCGCCACACACACACACACAACACAGCGCCCCAGTACAACCCCGCCACACACACAACACACCATCCCAGTGCAACCCCGCCACACACACAACGCAACACAGCGCCCCAGTGCAACCCCGCCACACACACAACACACCATCCCAGTGCAACCCCGCAACACACACAACGCAACACAGTGCCCCAGTACAACCCCGCAACACACACAACACAACACAGCGCCCCAGTACAACCCCGCCACACACACAACACAACACACCATCCCAGTGCAACCCCGCCACACACACAACACAACACAGCGCCCCAGTGCAACCCCGCCACACATACAACACACCATCCCAGTACAACCCCGCCACACACACAACGCACCACAGCGCCCCAGTGCAACCGGGCAACACACGTTACAACATAAACACCACATTCTACAGGGACAATGTAACAGCCACCCACAGTGCAACCCCGCAACACACACAACAAACACAACACACCACAGCGCCTCAGTGCAACTCTGCGACACACACAACACACCATCCCAGTGCAACCGTGCGACACACGTGCCACAACATACACATAATGCAACATGCTACAGACAATGCAACACCTGCACATAAAGCACTAGTGTGAGAATGCAACACACACAGCAATACGTGCTACTAATACAATGCAATACACAAAATGTATGCCACAGCATGCCATCTACCCATAATGCAACAGTGAGACAACACCACACACATATGCACAGCAACATACACTACCAACACAATGCTACACACAGCCATGATGCAACAACCCACACCTGCAATACAATAACACAACACACACACGCTACAGTTTACAGCACACTGCACTAGCAATACCCGTTGCAACACCCACCCATAATGCAACACGCCCAGTGCTACACACAACACAATGCTGCCGACAACGCAACACCTACCCACAATGCAACAAGTACAAGGTGCAAAGACCCTGCAACACCCAGGCAAAGAGCAATACCCCAACACACACACACACACACACACACACACACACACACACACACACACAGCCCCCTCCTCTTCGCAGGGCCTGTGCCTGCAGACACCTCCCTCGTCTGGGTTATTTATAGACAGCGACGAGACTGGTGCCCCTCACCCCCATGCCCAGACACACTCAGATGGTACCTGTGCACAGACACACGCCAACACACGCCCCAACACGCTGACCCCCTACTCTCCCTTCCCCCATGGCCCCCACCTGGGGACACAGAGCCGGATGCCCCCAGGGGTTCAGCCACACTCCCAGCCCCAGTGGAGGGTGCCCCGGCACACGCGTGTACGGTTACATGCCTGTCCCACGCCTGCCTGGCTCACATGGGGCAGCCAGGGCAAGGGGGCACCGGCGACATCCGTGCATGGCAGGGCCGAAGGGGGCTGCATGGGCAGCGTTACATGCGTGTCTCCATGCCCCCCCCCCCCAGGCTGGACCTTGCAGCCCTGTTTGGCATCCGCTGGGAAGGGATCAGGAGGTTTGTGCCCCCACAAACTTTGGGGTCACCCCCCCCACATACTCCTGCGGAGCTGAGGCCCTCCCTGAGGGTGGATCCGTGGAGGGGGGCAGCTCTGACCCAGAGGAGTGAAGAATCCAAGTGGGGGGGGGCCTCTCCCCACCCCACCCCCAAGGAACACAATGCAGTTGGGGGAAGGGTGGAGGAGCTGTCCAGCCCCCTTGAAGCATCCCCCCCCCCGCAGAATCAGCTGGGATCGTCCCCCCCCCCCCCCACAAGGTCCAGCTGCCTTGCCCCCTCCCTGTAGATTTCTCCTGCAATGGGACAGAGGGTCCCCCAGAGAGCCAGCCCCCCATCCATGGAGGGAGACACAGGGCCCCCGGGGGCAGTATGGGGGGCAGACAGAGGCTGGAGGGGGTCAGAGAAGGCAGCGGGAGGGGGGTGCACACAGGAGGATGGCTGCGTTGGGGGGCAGGGCGCTAGGGAGCGGGGCTGGGGAAAGTGGGGGGGGGCCGGGCAAGGGGGGAGGGCAGGGGCCGGGCAGGGGCTGGGGGCGGGGGCGGGGGACGGCCCGGCTCCTACCTGCAGCGCCGCGAGTCTGATGCTGCGGAGGCCAGTGGGGGAGGGGGGCAGGGAGCTGTCCCGGCTCCTACCGGCAGCAGCCGAGGGGTGCATGGGGGGGGGGGGGAAGCAGGTGCACGTCGGGGGATGGGGGCCGATGTGCGCTGGGGGAGGGGACAGGCCATGGGGGGCGCAGGGCTGAGCTCCGGAGGACGCAGCGGGATGGGGTGCATCTGCAGGCTGGGGGGGGCAGGCATGGGAGATGAGGGGAGCGGTGGAGATGCATGGCCAGGGTGGTTCAAGGGGGGGGTGCGTGGCTGGGAGAGGGGAGAAGGGCCGGGGGTGCAGATCGAGGGGTGTATACAGGGGGGAGAGGCTTGACTTGCACCGTGGGGGGTGCCCGACTGGGGGGATGGGAGGAGATGAAGTGGGGCGGTGGAGGGAGATGGCTGGGCTTGGGGGGGTTCATGCGGGGGAGGGGTGCAGATGCAGGCAGGGGATGGAGGGGGGGTGCAGGGCTGAGGGTGCATTGGGGAGGGGTGCAGATGCAGGCAGGGGATGGAGGAGGAGGGGTGCAGGGCTGGGGGGTGCATTGGGGAGGGGTGCAGATGCAGGCAGGGGATGGGGGGGTGCAGGGCTGAGGGTGCATTGGGGAGGGGTGCAGATGCAGGCAGGGGATGGAGGGGGGTGCAGGGCTGAGGGTGCATTGGGGATGGGTGCAGGGCTGGGGGGTGCATTGGGGAGGGGTGCAGATGCAGGCAGGGGATGGAGGGGGGGGTGCAGGGCTGAGGGTGCATTGGGGAGGGGTGCAGATGCAGGCAGGGGATGGAGGGGGAGGGGTGCAGGACTGGGAGGGTGCATTGGGGGAGGAGGTGGAGATGCAGGGCAGGGATGGAGGGGGGGAGGGCAGGGACGTACCTGCGGCGGCCGGTGCCGATGCTGCGGAGCCGGCGGACGCCCGGGGGTCGCGCCCCTCCCCCGCCCCGCGCTGCCGGAGCCCGGCCGGACGCGGCTCCCGGCCCCTCCGCGCCGCCCCCCGCCCCGCCTCTCCGGCGCCGGCCCCTTTAAGGGAACCCTGAAGGACGGGCCGCCTCGCCAATGGGCGGCCGCCAGAGCCCGGGGCGGCCGCAAAGTCCCTCCCAGGCGCGGGGGTGGGAGGGGGCGGCTCCGAGCGCCGGGGTCCGGCGGCCAATGGCTGAGGGGCTGCCGGGCGGGGGAGCCAATGAGGGAGTCCGGGAGGCGGGGCTCACTTTTAGGATGATGTCATCCGGTGTGCGGCGGGCGGGAGGGGGGCATAGGGGCAAATCACACGCCGGGGAATTGCCCCAACCCCGCCCCCTGGGGAAATGCATCCCCCCCGGGAATTATCCCAGCCCCCCCCTCCAGGAAATGCATCCCCCCGGGAATTATCCCAGCCCCCCCTCCAGGAAATGCATCCCCCCGGGAATTATCCCCCCCCCGAATTGCTCCAGTCCCCTGCTCTGGGAAACCTCCCCCCCCCAGGGAATTGTCCCAGCAAACTTGGGGCAGGCTGCCTAGGGGGTGCAAAGATTGGGGGATGGTTCTAGGGTGGAGGCAGGTAGCACCAGCCTGTCCAACCCACCCGGGGGGGGGGGGGAGGGCTTGCCCCACATTGCACTTCCTGCCCCCGAGCCAGCATCCCTGGAAACACCGCTGTGTGGGTACCAGCCTGGCCCCGCAGGGTCAGGTCCCCGGGGGGTTGGGTTTCTCTCCGCCCCACGGTGGGGGACCAGGGAGGGAGGGCCCCCCAGCTCCATGCCCTCTCCTTGCTAACTCCATGAACCCCAGAAACCTCCCCCTGCCTAGGACCACCTGGCTGTGGCCCTCACCCCCCCAGCCCTGAGTTGGCTCCTGTGTGGCCCAGGGCAGGGCTGTCAGCCCACCGGAGGCAGCTCCCCCAGGGTCCGGGGAGCAAGCTAGGGAACAACCTCCTGGTCTGGGAAAAACGGCCACCTCATTAGCTACCTGATTCTACACTGGGGCCGAGGATGGCGTTAGCCCTGCCGCAGGCAGACGGACAGAGCCTGGAGCAAACATCCCTTCCCCACACAGCGGGAGCGGCTGCCCCACAGCCAGAGCCAGAAGTGAAATCACCTCTCCACTCGCCCCAGCGAGTCCCCCTTTGCCCCCTGGGGGTCATGCTCCGCGAGCAGGGACTGCGGCCACCCCGGGATCGAGGCACAAAGGACACAGACATGCACACCCCAGACTCAGTCGCATCGTTTTATTCACAGTCAGGCAGCCCCCCCTTCTTCCAGCAGAGGCGGGAGCCGCAGCAAAGGGCACGAACGTTTGTGACTGGAAGAGGGACAGACAGCAGGGACTGAGAGCGGGAGGCACCCGTTGGCTCCCCTTCCCTCCCAGAGCCAAGAGAGAACCCAGGAGTCCTGGCTCCCAGCACCCCCCTGCTCTAACCACTAGCCTCCACTCCCCTCCCAGAGCCAAGAGAGAACCCAGGAGTCCTGGCTCCCAGCACCCCCCCCTGCTCTAACCACTAGCCTCCACTCCCCTCCCAGAGCCAAGAGAGAACCCAGGAGTCCTGGCTCTCAGCACCCCCCCTGCTCTAACCACTAGCCTCCACTCCCCTCCCAGAGCCAAGAGAGAACCCAGGAGTCCTGGCTCTCAGCACCCCCCCCTGCTCTAACCACTAGCCTCCACTCCCCTCCCAGAGCCAAGAGAGAACCCAGGAGTCCTGGCTCCCAGCCGCACCCTCTGACTCCCTCCCTGGGAATCTCACCCTTGTAGTTCCCTGGCAGACTCAGCAGCCAAACCAGAAAAACAGACTTGAGGGGGGTGACTCACTGAGGGAGGGGCGCATCCCTGATTCCCAAGCTCCATTTCCCACCCCCAGCTCACCTGGGGAGCAGGCAGGGAGCTCAGCCCCACCTGCCCTGGAAGGGGCAGGAGAAGGGAGCTATGGGGGATGTCAGGGACCAGAAATGATGCTGCAGGTTGGGAGTGAGGGGCACCAGCAGGGCTGGGGGGACAGAGCTTGGGGGGGGCAGGGGCTTCTGGCAGGAGTGAGGGGCACCAGCAGAGCTGGAGGCAGGAGCTAGGGGCACCGGCAGGGGTGGGGGGCCGGGGCCGAGCTGCTGGCCGGAGAGAGGGGCACTAACACCCTACACAGGACATACCCCAGTGATCCCCCACCCCCCCAAGCAGCGAGTTCGCCACCTGGTGGCCACTCACTGAACTGCACCATAAACACATACTGGATCAGGGCCCTTCTGGGGTGGGGTGCAGGGACAGGGCAGACGCGGACCCCTCGCCCAGCACCGGGACACGGCCCCTCTGGGCTGGGCACACGGGGACCCCTCGCTTGGCACTGGGATGGGTCGAGGGGCAAAGACACACAAGAATTTGGGACAGGAAGTGAAGGCGAATCCCGTACAGTGGGTGGTTTGGGGGCAGTGCATTTCTCCGGGATTCCCCCCCCTTCCCTGCCTTCAGCAGAGCCCTCCCCCCCCCCCCGACCACCAGAGTCTCGGGTGCCGGATTCCCACCGGCTCACGCACAAGGGGCAGTTTTAAATAGGGGAATAAATAAATACGGTTCACGGCAGGGCCGGTGTGGTCCCGATAAATAGACCCAGCTCCACAGAAAAACTGGGGGGAGATGTGGGAGGCCGGGCGGGGGCCCAGCCTCCCCAGCACGGGACCTGACAGGGGTTATCCCCGCGACTCCAGAGACCTGGGGAGAGAACAGAGGGAGACATGAGTCGCAGCAGAAACCGGGGGGAGCAGCGAGATTTTGGGGTGCTGGTACCGGGAGATTTGGGAGGCCCTTAGGTGTAGCAGGGTGCTGGCGCCAGTGGCGGGGAATGTGGGGGGGGGCTCTTACGAGTAGCTGTGGTGCTGCTGGCGCCAGTGGGGGGGTTGGGGAGGATGTGAGGAGGAATCGGGGCGGTTGGGGAGCTTGGGGGGAAGCTTCCCTCACAAATAGCTGCGGTGCCACTGGTGATGTAGGGGGATTTGGAGGGTTTGGGGGGCTCTTATGAGTAGCTGTGGGTACTGCTGGCCCCTGCAGGGGGTGAGGGGGGGCTCGGGGGGCCCTTACGAGTAGCTATGGTGCTGCTGGCGCCGGCGGGCCGTGCGCATCTTCTCGAAGCGGGCCTCCATCTCCTCCAGCACCTTGGGCGTGTAGCGCACGACCAGCTTCACGGTGCCCTGCGCCGCCTTCAGCAGCTCCACCGCCTTCTCGTGCTGCTCCCCCTCCACGCTCTGCACCGCCGGACAGACGGACACGTGGCAGGGTCAGAGGGGACGGACGCTCCCGCCGCGGATGCCCTCCCCCGCTCGCTGCCTCAGTTTCCCTGCGCCCTCAGTCCAGCCGCCCCCGAGCTCCCCCGCTCACCACGCCGTTGACAGACAGCAGCTGGTCGCCCCGCTTGAGGCCTCCGTGCCGGTCGGCCACGCCGCCAGGGATGACGCGGGAGATGTAGATGGGTGAGTTCTGTTCCTTGCCGCCCATGATGTTGAACCCGAGCCCCTCGTCCGTCTTGGGCAGCTCCACCACCCGGGGGTGGGCGTGGCCCTCGCTTGCCGCGAACGCCGCCACCGTGGCCTGCGGGCAGAGACCCAGGGTGCTGGGGGGGGGGGGCAGGCGGAGGGACCCTACGCCCCGCACCTCTGCCCCAGTCCCTAAGGTTAGGCCCAGGCCTCAGGGGCAGCTCGGATCCCTGGGGGGCAGGACCTAGGCCCAGATCCCAGGAGCCAGAGGGTCTCCGGTGGGGAGGGAGTCGGGATTCCCAGGGGGTTACTTAGGTTCCGATTTCACAGGGTCCCAAAACCCAGGAGGCAGGATTCCTGGGGGGAGGGGGTTACCTCGGCCCACATCTTGGGGTGTCCAGGACAATACCTTGGGCCAGATATCGGGGGCAGAGGGTCCCCAGGGCACACCTAGGCCCAGATCTCAGGGGGCAGAAGTACCTTGGCCGTGGCATGGGCCCGGATCTCGGCGCTGCCCGCGATCTCCAGCGTGTCATAGAGCTGCTCATAAACCTGGTGGTGGAGACGAGGAGGAGGGGCTGTCAGGGCGAGGGCTGGGGATCCCAGAAGTCCGGACAGTGACCATCGAATGCCAGGGGAAGGGAGATGGGGGGGGGGGCTGGGCCAGGGCACGGGGGCTGCAGTGGACTCAGTGTGGAGACGGGGTTCCCCTAGGGGGCCAAGCAGGAGACGAAGCCCCTGGGGGTGCAAAATGGGGTGTGGTGAGGGGATTCCCGGGGTACAGGTCGCGTGTGGGGGTGGAACCCCCTGGAGGTGAAGGGAGAGGGGGCCGGGCAGGAGCCTCTGCAGGGACACGGTGCTGGGGACAGAGTAGGGGTTCAGGCAGCTGCAGCGACTGTGCCGGGGGGGGGGGGGGGGGGGAGACGCAGCATGGGGTTGGGGTGCAGGGGGGCTGAGGCAGGTGCAGGGAATGCACAATGCACAGGTGGGATGCACAGGGGAATGGGGGGGCTGCCAGGGCACTTGGGGGGGGCTGCACAGGGCAATGGGGGGGCTGCACAGGGCAATGGGGGGGTCTCACCTCGCGGATGGCCAAGCAGAACTTGCTCTGCAGAACTCGCTGCAGGGTCTGCAGCTTGTGGGGGGGCAGCTCCCCGCTTCGCTGCAACCGCTCCAGCAGCTCCACCGCACGCGCCACGTCTGCACGGTTTGGGGGGGGCGTCACAGGGGGGCAGAGACCCCCCCCAAAACTAACTGCCTGCCCCCCCGCGTCTCCCTGAGCCCCCCCAGCCACTGCTGCCCCAGCACCCCCCGCACCTGCCCCAGGCATCTCCGAGCCCCCGCCTGCCCTAGCGCCCTCCCCCCCGGCGCACGGGTCCTGCCCCCCCCGCCCCGTGCACCTGCCCGCGGCCCCTTACCCCGCTCCAGCCCCAGCGGCTCGCTGCTCAGCGCTGCCATCTTCACGCACCGGCCCCGCCCCACGTTGCACCGGCGAGGGGGGGGGGAAGAGTCTCGGACTCACACCCGGCGGGGGGGGGTTGCTCTGCGCGCACGTGGGCGCGGGGCGCGCGCATGTTCGGCCGCACACGCGGGCTCCGTGTCGGGGGGGGGGTGTGAAGACGCACAAGGGGCCGGGCTTAGGGAGGGGGGGCGGTTTGCAGCCCGATAGCCTCTGCCCCCAACCTTCCACCCCCTCCCCCCTCCGGGGTCAACCCTACCCCCAGCCCAGCAGCAGACCCCTGCCCCCCCTTCTCCCCCTCAGGGCCCAGGCTGTGCCATCCACCCCCCCCACTCAGCTTGCTCCCCCATGGGGGACCCCCACCGTGCCTCTGTCCAGAGAGCAGCCACGGGAGTGTGTGGTGGATAGGAGGGGGGGGGGGCAGAGCCCACCCCACTCAGCAGCTGGGGGGTGGGAAAGGCCAGGCAGGAGCCTGGCACATCTTGCCTCCCTCCAGCCCCACGGCTGTGGCCAGACCTGCCGTCCCCCTGGGATGGGTGTGCAGGGCTGGGCCTCTCTTCTCCCCTTTGGCCTCAGAGCGAATGAGGAACGTGGGCCAATAGTGGGGCCTGGGGGGAAGCTGCAACGCTCCACCCCGGGGGCTGGGGACCAGCACGGCCCCCTCCAAGGCCCTGCACTCGCTCCTAGCGCTCACTGGGCACGGGCTGCAGAGAGGGCCTAGGAACGCTGCAGGGATCAGGTCGGGGACAGGCAAGGGGCACCCCGCAGCCAGCAGCGTAACAGCTAGAGGGCAGAGCACACGGGCTGGGAAACACGCCTGGGAGGTAGGGACCCTGGATGGGGGGGGTAATCAGCTGAGCTGCCTGCACCACAGTCTGGGGTGACAACAGAGGGATCCGGCCCAGAGGGTCCTTGGGCTGATGACACACGGCTGGATCGTCCACCTCGTGTCCACAATTCAAGGCTGCTCCTTGAGGGCAGAGCTCCAGCCCGCCTGCCCGCAGGGCTGCCCGAGGTGCCGGTGCCCACAGCCCTGCTCTGCCTAGCCACAGCCCCCCGCACGCGACCCCAGCACAGCACAGAAACATCAAAACCCCTTTATTGTGGTTAAAGAAAAGCAGGTGCAGCCGCCCAGGGCTCTATACAGACGTCGGGGTGGGGGAGTCACGCTACAGAAACGGGGGGACAAACTTACCCACCTAAAATAAAAAGGGGAGGGAGAGGCCAGGCCGGCCGGGGGCTGCCCCGTCACTCCAGGGGGGGCTCCATCAGGTACCCGTTCTCTGTGGACATGTAGCCATCTCCGGACTGCATGGACTCCTGGTCCAGGAACATGTCCTGGCTGGTCTCCTCCAGCGGCTCAGCCATGCCGTTGTCCTGGCCAGGCCGCTCATCCCGCTTCTCGGCGCCGCGCTCGCCCCGCTCCCCCCGCTCCCGCTTGTGCTCCCGGTCCCGGTCGCGGTCCCGCCGGCGCTCCCGGTCGCGGTCCCGCTCCCTGTCGCGGTCCCGGTGGCTGCGCCGGCGGTCCCGCTCCCGCTCCCTGTCCCGCTCCCTGCCCTTCTCCTCGCCCTCCAGCTTCAGCTCCAGCCTGTCCATGCCCAGCTCGCCCAGCGGCACCTCCTCCGCCTGGGCATCCCCCCCCTCGGGCAGCTCCTCCTTCTTCTCCCGCTCCCGCTCCCTGTCCCGCTTGCGATCCCGGCTGCGGCTGCGCCGCTTGCGCTCCCGCTCCTTGTCCTTGTCCTTGCTGCGCTCCTGGCTCCGCTTCCGCTCCTCCTTCTCCCGGCTGCGGGTACGGCGCCGGCGCTCCCTGGACCGGCTGCGCCGACGCTCCCGCTCCTTGTCCCGTTCCCGGCTCCGGTCCCGCCTGTCGCGCTCCCGTTCCCGCTCCCTGCAAGGAGAGGGGCCCGTGGGCGTTAACAGCGGGCCCAGGCTGCGCGCCCCATCAGCTCTGCAGCCCCTCCCGCTCCCAGACAGGCCCACAATACTCCCCACTCCCACAATGCACCTAGAAAGCCCCACCCCTCCGGCCAGCAGGGGCACTGCAGACACTCCTGCAGCCCTCCGCACCCAATGGGGGCTGCCCCCCACTCACCGTTCATCGTATCTGGAGGTGTCGTCGCGGCCAGAATGCCTGATGTTGACGTCGGCACCACCCCTCCGGGTGCCCCCCAAGCCACCGCCTACGAAGAAAGCGGAGTTATCGAACGCCATGTCCCGGGAGGGGCCTGCAGGGCTCCCCACTCTGTGAACGGGACCAAATCAACACCTGCCCTGGCCTTGCCCGTGGGGGCGCTGAGGGGGGCAGGGCAGTGGCAGCAGGCGCCATGGGGCAGACTCCTTAGAGCGGTGGTCTCCAACCTTTTTACACCCAAGATCACTTTTTACATTTCAGAACAGGGAAGATCTACCGCCCCGCCCCTTCCTGGAAGCCCCGCCCTCTCTATTCTCCTCCTGTCCATCACTTGCTATCCCCAGCCCTTACTTACACACTCTGATAAAGTTTATTTTTAAATTATGCGATACATACAATTAAAATAACGTGTTTATAGTTATGAAATAAATGGTCTGTTTTTATTCATGCTATTTAAATCTAAAATGAAGCATTTATAATTATACATTTTGGGGGACAGTACTGCGGCTGGGGGCAGGGGAGAGGGAACAGGGTGCTGGGAGGGGAGAGGACAGTGTCCTGCAGCAGGGGAGAGGGCGCCAGTGGGCACAGAGTTCAGGAAGTGGGGACGGGAATAGGGACAGAGTTCTGTAGCTGGGGACAGGAGAGTGGGGACCGAGTTCTGTGGCTGAGGCCAGGGGAGTGGGGACCGAGTTCTGTGGCTCCGGAGTGGGGGCTGGAGAGTGGGGTCCAATGGAGGCAGAGAGTCCCCTACATCTCCCCCCTCCCAGCATTCCCCCCCTCCCCCCGCCAGGGAAATCAGCGCGTGCCTGCCCCGGGGCCAGCACCCCCCCCCCCCCGTGCAAGAAAGCCCCGCACGCACATGACCCTCCCCTCCCCCCGCGCAGGGAAGCCCCGCAAGCACTTGTCCCCGTGCCGGGAAGGCGCACGCAAACGCTTGCTCCGGGGCCAACCCCGCGCGCACGCCGGGAAACCCCCTGCGCGCCTCCCGCGGGGCTGACTCACCCCCCTGTGCGGTGCAGGAGGCCGGCAGAGCAGCTAGTGCACTTCTGGAATTGCCGGAAGTGGCGCTAAGCTGCGGGACTTCTGAAGCCAACACTACCTCTTGAGGTAAGTAGTGGGGCTTCTGGGGGGTAGGAGGGAAATGGGGGCGGGGCGGACAGGACACCTCGCGAGCGACCAGTAGCTCGCGATCGACCTGTTGGTGACCATGGCCTTAGAGGCTACGCACAGAGCCGCAGACCTGATCCGTGGCGCGCCCCCCCCCCAGGTTCTGGCAGGTACTCACCCAGCCTGCGGGGGCGCCAACCCTTGACTGTCCGGCCTCTCTCCACGTCCACCAGCACTCTCCTGCCATCAATTTTCTTGCCGTCTGCATGTTTGTATGCCGCTGTAACACAGTGGGGTGTCCACAAGGGTGGAGGGGGCGCCACTGTTAGCACCAACCTCTCACTCAAGCCCGCCCGCCCCCTCCTGGACACACACAGCTCCCCCCCCCCCGCCCACCTGCCCCATGGCTCCCCAGAGCCGGCTGAGGGGCTGCCCCGCCCTGCTGTAGAGTGGCTTGCCTTGAGGCCCCCCTCCCACAGCTTGCTGCCTAGTCTTTGGCAGCCCAGGACGCCCCAACTCCATCGAGGCTGGAGACCCGCAAGCCACAGCTGCAGGGTGAAGGGGGCAGCCCCTCGCCCCCCAGAGCTGCAAGGAAAGGAAGGTTACTGACACATCAGATACCTGCATTTGCCCCGCTCTTCCCCACGCCACGCTCACTGCGTGGGACCCCTGCGAGAGGGGGCACAGAAAGCCCACGGCTGCTGCCCCCCACCCCAGCCAGCCAGCTAACCCCCAATCCGCCATGCAGCCCCCCCAAAGCAGGGGGTATTACACCTACAGGAAGGAGGGGGAGGAATCTGTGTACAACCGAGGGGTGGCACCGCGCAAAGGTTTTCCAGTCTGACACCTGGCTGGCATTGCCCCCGCTGCTCCCCGCCTGTCGTCACCAGAGGAACAGACTACAGATCGCTACGTGGCGGCTACAGGTGGCGCCGAGGCAACGGGGGGAGGAGGGGGCGCTAGGTGGGCACCGCTCACGAGAAGGAAATAAAAGCGTTTACCTGGAGAAACTACTTACAAAACATTTCAACTTAGCGCCTCAACTCAACGCGTCAGGCTGCTAGCGTGGGCGTGAGAGGCCGGGCTCCGCCCCGTGCCCCCGGCCGAGGCACTGGCATTTGGGGGCAGTGGCGTGGCTGCCCAGCGACACCTCGCTGCCTTACCTGTCCTGGCAGCGGCGTAGGTGCACCCCCAAAGGAGGCACAGTCCCCCGCCCCCCTCCTGCACCCCACAGGAGCTGGGGTGCGACAGCACTTAGGGGACACTTACCAGCCCCACATTGCCTCAGCGTGCAGCCCCCTCCCAGCCTGCCCGGGGGGCCGTGGCAGGATTCCTTCCCTGCCCTGGCCCCTCGTTGCCAGCTGGCTGGCTGGCTGGCAAGGGGGGACAGCTGTTCGCTCAGCCTAGCAGAGCGCCCTAGCCACAGGGACAGGCCCCACCCCCAACCACCTCCGTCCAAGGCACTTGTGGGGAAACTCGGCCCCCGGGGAGTCCCCGATGCCAACACAGCACACCCCCAGGGGAGAGGGAGAACCTGTGCTGCCCTGGCTACGGGCTCCTCGCTGGCCCGGTGCTCCCGAGCAGGCAGGGGTCCCGTCCCAGGACTGTTCGTCTGTGGTGCTGGTCCCGGCCAGGAGAGGCCGTGGCTTACCTGAGACCAACCTTACATTCACCTTTCTACCAAGACACCCTGACAGACCCTCTCCTCCTCGCCACTGAGCCTCGGCCGGCTGCTCCACTCCCCTGCGCTCACATCGCTCCGGGCTGGGCTCAAAGGGACGCTGGATCCCTGAGATCCCTTGGCAGCACCCGCCACAGATCCCTGGCTTCCTCCCACAGGCCAGCTGGGAGCAAAGTTCAGCCTAGCCCTGCACCCTCCCCCGGTCCAGAGGTTGGCAGCACAGCTGCTGGGGCCAGGACGTGAGAGCTCACGCGGGAACCACAGCCCCATCCCCCTGCACAGTCTGATCCGGAGAGCCAAAGCGGCTGGAGCTCTTCGGGATGCCCCTCAAGGCTGCTCCCCCCTCCTCCCCGTGCTCTCACCCCTCCAGGAGGGGCCGCCAGAGAACTCAGCAGCCAGCGCCCAGGGCGGGCGGGTCCTCAAAGCCCAGCCCCCAGCCCCCACGGGCAGCATTACAGGGTGGGCAGGGCCCTGGCTAGGGAGTGTGATGTGACTACCATTAAATGTACCGCCTGCCTGCATGCCAACCCTTCCAGTCCATGGCAGGGGCCTGTCTCTGTGAGCTGCGGGGCACCAGTCCGAGGCTCAGCAGAGACTGAGGCCCCAACCGGGCCCCACGTGAGGGCGCTGCAACGGCTGCCTGTGCCGGGGCAGTCGGAGGAGCTATTCGACCTCATCTCGCGGCTCACGGCAGGACTCGAATATTCCCCTCCCCGCTCGAATGTGACAAAGCTCACAGCACTTCAGGGGCTGCCTCAGACCCGCAGGGCCTGGGCAGTGAGACCCCCAAGGGAGACGGGGGAGCTGGGAGTTTCCAGCAGAGCGTGCCTCCAGCTGGAGGCCGGGACGGGGATTAGCACACTGCCTGGGCTCTGGTGGCATTGGGGGATTCAGAGTGAGAACGACGCAGCCAATGCTGTGAGCTCCCCCTCAGCAGCGCTGACGAGGGGACAGGACTGAAACCCAGCCCTGGGACGTATTCGAGTCCTGCTTCATCAGCCACATGGAAGCAAAGGACACAGCCCTGCCCTGGCTGCCTTCACTACTTCTGGTGGGAATTCGGAGCCTGCACCCCACCCTCCGGTCTCCACCCGGCAAGAGAGCGGAAACCGGACGAGAGTGCAAGCATCTCCGGTCCCCTGCCCCGGCAGGAGCTGCTCTGAGCACGCAAGTGCCTACCGCTGCTGGGCCCTGGCTGGTGTGTAGGTGTAGGGGTGCTGTGAATTCTTACCAACATACAAACCCTTATACCAACCATACACTGAGGTGTTGTATGGGGGAGCATTACATCAGCTGCAAGCCAGCAGTGGCAATAGCCATCAGAAAGGTGGCTGCAGTGACAACAAGAACACAGAATTAATACACCCCTCCTCCCGACGCAGCGCTCACAACACAGTCGCTAGAGTCAAGACACAACCGTCACCGCAGCGCGGCCGCCTGCTTCCGCAACAGCTCGCGAGGGCCTGCCCTGGCCCCCCCCTTGAGCCAAGCCCCCCCCCCCCCAGCTGTGCCTCTCTTGGGCTCAGCCTTGGGGTGGGGGCAGGTTCGTGAAGGCCAGTTGTTGGGGGGGGGGGGCCTGAGCATAACCACTGCCCACCGGAGCACACGCACTCTCTCACACACACACCACGACCAGCAGCACCCCTGATTACATGAATCTGCAGTTATGGGAGGCAGGGGGACCCCGCAGGAGCATTAACCCACGGATGGCCGACACTGCGAGCCCCTGACCCTGCTGCTGCCATTGATCTCAAGCTCCGTGGGGGCAGGAGGCGCCCTGATGGCTGCTCTCGCCCGCCCCCCAGGGAGCAGGTAGTGGAAGCTGGGTATGCGCCGGCCCCATGCCGGCCCTGTGCTCCATTACTTACCTCCGGGAGCTTGAGGGCCGGGAACGGGATTGCATGGAGACGGAAAACATGCGCTTTAGGGAGAAGCAAAGAGGCCCAGGCAGGGGCGGTACTTACAGTGCATGTCTCGCTCGTGTTCGTACTCTATGAAGGCGTAGCCGCGTGGCTTCCCAGAACGCTTGCTGTACACCATGTAGATCTGGGGAGGGCAGGAAGCAAGTTACTGACCCAGAAACGGCTCCCCTGTGCCAACACACACTGCTTAGCCTCAGCTTCAGTTTGACACAAGCCACTGCCCCATAGCACCTTCTGTCATCTTAGTTAACACCTGGCACGCCAGCGGGAGGAGCTCAAGCACCAACTGGGGTGCAGGGCACACCAACTTCATTACAGCCTTTGGGGAGGAGTGGTCTAGAATGGGGGAGCCAGGAACACCCCCAAGGGCCCTGCCAACCAGACCGGGGAAGGATGGAGGGGACTTCCCATCCCCAAGCAAGCAAACAAGCCCCACAGCAAGGGCTTTGGGGTTCACCCCTGAGCAGGGACCTGTCCGGCGTCCCATCTCCAGGTGCAGCTGATCCCCACCGTAGCCCTGCAGGTACCTGGCCAAACCCCACGCACGAGAGTGCGTTACAGCCACTGTCTCAGCACTGAGCTGCCAGAGTCCAGGAGTCCACAGAGGCTACGACCCAAGGGATCTGCAGACTCCCAAGTCAAGGGGACCACCCACCCCACCCTAGCATTCATCTGTCCTGAAGACCCTGTCACTTCCCCAGGGCCAATCTGCTGCACTGGGAACAAGGGGGCTTTGTAAGTGGACTCTGTCTGCCAGGGTTTTCCCACCAGGGCCTGGCACGTCTCCCTGGGCACGACTCGGCCTGTGACCGACGGGCTACTTGAGGCTCATTGTAGGCAAGGCCTGTGGGCAGCAGCTTCTTACCCGCTTGATGGGGCCATAGACCTCGAATTCTCTTCTCAGCTTGGATTCTGTTGTGTCGTAGTTCTGTGGGGCAGAGCACAGGCTGAGATGGCTGCTACCAGGGTTGGGGAGAAGCAGGTGCCCGTGGATGGGGCGGTGGGCAGTTAGAAGGAACTTACCACTCTGGCTACGAAGAGGGTTTTGAAGGCATCTCCCTGGGCGTTGGGGTCATTGTGCGGGTCCCCTGGGGAGGGAGAGATCAGGAATAGGCACATGGAACGGATAGCAGGGAAACAAACTGCTGCCACCCTGAGCCCACGTTCACCCTCCCAGCTGCTGACTTGCCCCTGAGGTGGGAGTCAGAGCAACCCCCCCCCCCCGGACGGGACCCTCCACTCACACATCTTCAACTCGTTCTCCACCTCCTGCTGCCTCCGTTCAATCTTCTCTCGTCTCTGCAGGAAGGAAAAGGAAGGAGTGACAGGCCTGGACTCCACACAATGATGCTCCAGAGAGGGACCTCAGAAGGAAGGAATGACAGGACTGGACTCCACACAATGATGCTCCAGAGAGGGACCTCAGGATGGGACTCAAGGGGGGCTCTGAAGCCTTAGCCATGAGCACCCTTGAGACTCTCAAAGTGCTGCCGAATTCACTGCTTCCTCCTCGCTACTCGCCGCAGTGTTTTTCTCCCAATTCACAGGCTGGGACACCAGGCACTCCTCCCAAAGTCCTCACACGGAGTTAACAACAGAATGGCCAGGGAGAGGACCCAGAAGTCCTGGCTCCCAGCCCCAAGGTTCAATCACCAGACTATATAGGAGAAGGGATACCCAAGGGTGGCCAGAAGAGAACCTGGCAGCTCTGCCCTTCACCACACAGAGTGAAGCAGGTTATTTGTGGGGCGACCCAGATAACTCTCCCATGCCTTGGGAAGGGTGGGCTGACCCCTATGCTAGCAGGTGGCCATACCTTCCGCTCCATGCGCTCCTCACGGGTCTCGGCACGGGTGGGCGGAGGGGCATCGCGTGGGTCCTGGATGGGGGAGAATTATGTTAGCAGGGCATTGAGTGGGTGAGTGGCAGAGTTGGGCAGAAATGGAGGAGCCAGGAAGCTCTACAGTAGAGAAAGGGGGGTTGGAGGCAGCTAGCTCCTCCCCGCCCCATCAGCGCTGCCCTACTGGGGGGTGAGCTCACCTCAAACTCCCGGATGTACGGTGCGATGCCACAGTAGGGCTGGTTGTGGTGTTTCTCATGAGGCAGCTTCTCCAGTGGGGGCAGGTAGGGGATGGGGTCCCGGGGGGCAAAAAGCGCCAGTAGGTTGGGGGGCAGGAACTGCGTCATCTTGGGAGATCTGCTGGAGGAAAGAGAGGCCAGATCATTAGATCCCACAACAAACACACTCCCTCCAGCCACGTGTGTCCTCCCCCCCCCCCCGCCCCTGCCATAACCCAGCGGGCTTAGGGGCCAGCTAAACTCCTCATTTCCTGGGGTTTTGCTTCCCAGCTGCACCCCCCTCCCATCTCCTTCAGGAGAGCCAACGCCTCGGCAGCCCTGTCCGTCCTCTGCCCCCTCCCACTGCCCCCTGCTCCCCCCCCTCCCACTGCCCCCCGCCCCCTGCTCCCCCACTGCCCCCCTCCCACTGCCCCTCCCCCCTCCCACTGCCCCGCACCCCCTGCTCCCCCCTCCCCCTGCTCCCCCACTGCCCCTCCCCCTCCCACTGCCCCTCCCCCTCCCACTGCCCCCCGCCCCCTGCTCCCCCCCTCCCCCTGCTCCCCCACTGCCCCTCCCCCTCCCACTGCCCCCCGCCCCCCGCTGCCCCTCCCCCCTCCCACTGCTCCCCCACTTCCCCCCGCCCCCTCCCACTTCCCCCCGCCCCCTGCTCCCCCACTGCCCCTCCCCCCTCCCACTGCTCCCCCACTTCCCCCCGCCCCCTGCTCCCCCACTTCCCCCCGCCCAACTGGTCCCCCCGCCTCCTGCTCCCCCCAGTTCCCCCCCGGCCCCGCCTCCCACCCCGTGGTCCCCCCGCCCTCACCGACCCCCCCCTCACCGGCCGCGCCGCGCTCAGCTCTTCCCGCTGCCGCCTGCTCGGGGCCTGCTCCCTGCCCGCTCTGCGCATGCGTGTCCCTGTCACCGCGTCCGAATCCCTGCGCGGCCGGGACTCGCTCGGGGCGGGGCAAGGAGGCGCGAGGCCGCGCGCTGACGGAAGGGGCGGAGATGGAACTTGATCCCTCCGCAGCCGCAGGGAAAGTAGCGCCCGAACCCGGGCCAGGCAGACCATAATACTCGTCGCCGGCGGCGCTCTTGGCGCCGTGGTGTTGACCCCCGACCTGCGCCATAGCAACCAGGCCCTGACCCATGACGTATACCATGGCAACCGCACCCTGACTCCAACCCATGCCATAGCAACCGGGCCATGACCTTTGACCTGCACCTTAGCAACCAGATGCTGACATGTGACGTACACCGTGGCAACTGGATCATGACCCCTGACCTGCACCTTGGCAACCAGACTCTGACCCCTGACCTATGCCATAGCAACCAGGCCATGACCCCTGACCTGCACCTTGGTAACCAGACTCTGACCCCTGACCTATGCCATAGCAACCAGGCCATGACCCTGACCTGCACCTTGGTAACCGGACTCTGACCCCTGACCTATGCCATAGCAACCAGGCCATGACCCCTGACCTGCACCTTGGTAACCAGACTCTGACCCCTGACCTATGCCATAGCAACCAGGCCATGACCCCTGACCTGCACCTTGGCAACCAGACTCTGACCCCTGACCTATGCCATAGCAACTAGGCCATGACCCCTGACCTGCACCTTGGTAACCAGATTCTGACCCCTGACCTATGCCATAGCAACCAGGCCATGACCCCGACCTGTTATGGTACTGTATGTTTGACAACAGCCATTTGTACCATTGTTGTACCAAATTTTGTACAAAGTACCTGGCGTGGAGGTCAATGGAAAAGTTGAGTTGCAATCTGTCGGGTGTACTAATCCCGGTTAAATCCACGGCTCATGGCTGTAGCTGCCGATCTAACGATTGGCTACGTAATTGTAGCTAAACGTGTGCGTTGTTCCCAGATGCATTAACACCTGCGCCATAACAACGGGGCCACGACCCCTGACCTCCACCATAGCAACCGGGCCATGACCCCTGACCTCCACCATAGCAACCGGGCCACGACCCCCAATCTGTGCCATAGCAACCAGGACATGTCCCATAACCTATGCCATAGAAGCTGAGCCATGATCCCTGACCTGTACCATGGAACTGGGCCATAACCCCTGACCTGAATAGAAACCAGGCCATGACCCCTGACAGGACATGACATTCGACCTCCACCACAGCAACTGGTCCATGACCCCCAACATTCACCATGGCAACCAAGCTCAGGACCCCTGACCTACACCATAGCAGCCAGGGCATGACCCCCATCCAGCACCATAGCAACCGGGCCATGACCCCCAATTTACACCACATAAGGAGGCCATAACTGTGCCAGAACTTCACCCTAAGTTCCTCTGAACTTCACCTTCACTACCAGGCCATAACCCTCTGTGATGAAGTAGGGACTGTGGGGATTTTATACCCCTCATTATGTTGCATGTGATTCCTATTGGCTTGTAATAACCACCGTGTGCCTCAGTTTCCCTGGGCACCGCACCAATCCCTAGACAGGGATGGGAATTTCAGTGTGACAGCCTCCCCCACCTATACAATGGCTGACGCTTTGTGTTACCTGAGCTTGGGAAGGGGGGGGGGACCAGGTGACATCTTTTGCCCAGGAAGCAGGACAAAAGCCGTTGGCGGGGCTGGCTGCAGGACAGAGTCCATCTACTGGGTGTGTGGGTCAGTCTCAGCTGGCTTGGGGTGCAGGGTTGGGGGTCAGGGCCCTTGGCTCAGGGGCGCCCCTCCCCAAACTGGACTGTACTGACTGCTCCCGGTCCCTGTGCTGACAAGTCTGTGCTATGCTGTGTCCCTATCACCCCCTTCTGTTCTCCCTGCTGGCTGAGTCACATCTGGCTGCAGAGCCCGGTGACTCCCCCCCACACACCTTGGTGACATCCCTCATCTGATCACAACTGGGGTACGGAGCTTGATCCCAGCTGGGTTTGGGGTACAGCCCTTCAGGCCAGAGCCCGGTACGCCCCAGGCTTGGCACTGCAAGGTTACGGGGGGAGCCACATGCCCCGGGTCTAGAATCGCACATGGCTCTGCAGCAGAGATGCCCACAGCAGAGCAGCAGATGGCGCTGGTACCAGCCAGCCTTGGATAGAAACCTGCCAGCCAGGATGCCTGAGTTCACAGGGAGGGCAGTGGAGTCTAGCGGTTAGAGCATGGTGTATTGCTTACACCCAGGGAAGCTGGCACAGTGCCTATTGTGCAGGTAAAGTGCAAAAGCCACCCAACTGATGAATTAACCCCGTTTCTCACTCCCCCGCTAGTCTGGGCAGGTTAATGCCAGCCATTGGTAGGCGACTTGTGTCATATCCATTAACAGATTATTTTATTATTACAACAATTATCTCTTGATCCCTGATGCTTTGTTACTTCACAGCACCTGGGTGTGATTACCCTCTCTGCTTGTTAGGCTAGATTAATTAACCCCATCTTGGTTAATGAGAGTCTGTTAGAATAGAGAGAGACACACACACGCCCCGAAGGGAGGCATTTATCCCTTTGGCATTCACAGATCAGTTTTATGCTTGTTAATTAATCTCTGCATTTTATAGATGGTGGGAACAGAACCTGGCTGCCAGAACTCCCCCGCTCTAACCATTGCACCCCACCCTCTTCCAAAGCTGGGGAGAGACCCAAGCGTCCTAGCTCCCAGGCCCTCCCCTGACACCATCCCTAGAAGCTGTCTGCTCCCCTGTTATTTTTAGTGCCCTCGGAGCCGAAGGGGCAGCGGTGTGGAGGCGGGTGCTGGGGCTTGGCACAAGGGTGCTGGAAGTCAGAGCTGTCCTGAGAACACGACACCTCCCAGGCTGGGAACGTGTTTACAGCCAGTGATCCTGGCCCTTGGTATCAGGGGCGGACGGACGGATCAGCTGGAGGGGGGACAGGAGCAAAAGGGGCTCAGAGGGGTCCACAGAAGAGGGGCGCAGGGGAAATCTCAGAGCAGAAGAGAGGAGCGGAAAAGTGGTGAGAGGGAAAGGGTGTGTATGGGGGGCAGAGGTGTGGCGTGAATGGGGCAGCGACTCGGGGCCGGAGAAGGAGAGGGTACGCGCGGGGCGTGGGAAGGAAAGGGGGGAGCAAATCGAGGCCGAAGGAAGGGACACGGGCTGCATTCAAGAAGGGGGCAGCAAATCGGAGTGGGTACAGGCTGCATTTGGGAAGGGGAGGAGGCAATCGTGGCTGGAAGAGAAGGGAGAGCAGGCTGAGCGTGGAAAGAGAGAGCAAAGAAGAAGGCAGGGGCTACATTTGGGAAGGGAAGGAGGCACCCAGGGCCAGAGGAGGGGGTACGGGCTGTGGTCAGGAAGGGGAGGAGGGACTCGGCCCGGCGGAGTAGAGGCCACAGGGAGAGCGGATCGGGGCCGGAGGAGGTGGGAGCGCAGTGCAAAGGAGGGAACGAATCAGCAGAGGGCGGTGAGCGAGGCGGGGCACCCACGGTGGGGAGCACCCCTGTCGCGGCCCATGGCGTCTGCTGCCAGGCCCTGACCTCCCGGGCCATGGAGAAGCTGGCGTTGGCAGCTGGGGCGGCCGCCCCCTTCCCCCCGTGCCTGCGGCGGGACTGCTGCGAGCGGGTGGTGATCAACGTGGCGGGGCTGCGGTTCGAGACCCAGGCCAGGACCTTGCTCCGGTTCCCCAACACCCTGCTGGGCGACCCGCGGCGCCGGGTCCGCTACTTCGACCCGCTGCGGGGCGAGTTCTTCTTCGACCGCAACCGGCCCTGCTTCGACTCCATCCTCTACTACTACCAGTCGGGCGGGCGGCTCCGGCGCCCCGCCAACGTGCCCCTCGACGTCTTCCTGGAGGAGCTGAAGTTCTACCAGCTGGGCGAGGAGGCGCTCAGCAAGTTCCGGGAGGACGAGGGCTTTGCCCAGGAGGAGCAGCGCCCGCTGCCCAGGCAGGAGTTTCTCAAGCAGGTCTGGCTGCTCTTCGAGTACCCGGAGAGCTCGCAGGCCGCCCGCATCATCGCCATCATCTCTGTGCTGGTCATCCTCATCTCCATCGTCATCTTCTGCCTGGAGACGCTGCCCGAGTTCCGGGACGAGCGGGACATGTCACTGCCGGTGAGCGGGGGGTGCCCTCTGTCCTCGCCATGTAGCCCTGCGCCCCCACGGCCCATGCCTGCATCCCCGCCATCCTGTCCCTGTCCCCTTCCACCTGTGGTGAGCCCCCCTCTGCCCCCTGCTGTGTGCCCCCCAGCCCGTCCCTGCTTCCCTGCTGCTTTAAGATCCTACTTGAGTTCTGGGACAAGGTCTGGATGCTGGGGGGGGAGGTTGGGGGGGGGAGGGAAGAGGGATCCTCACAACACCACCACCAGTATCCCCTGTCCTGCAGCCCTGCCCCCCCAGACCTGGGCAAGAACCCAGGAGTCCTGGCTGCCTGCAGGGGGGCTGGTTCCTGGCGGGGTGGGCCGGGGATGGTGCTAACGCGCTGACTTGGCCTCGCTGAGAGGGTCCCGCCGAGGAGTCGCTGACAGATTAGCAGCCTTGTGCGGTGCCAGCCACCCAGCACCCTCCACCCCCCCCTCCCCCCAGCTCCCAGGCTGATGGCGCCCAGCAGGGGCCGATAATTGATGTAAATTTATCAGCGGGCTTTGTAAGCCAGATACGCCACTGGGGGGGGTTTCCGGGGGGGGGGGGCTGACCTGTGCTGCATGCCACCTCCTCACTGCACCCTCTCACCGCTACCCTCTCCACTTAAAGACCTGCTGCACTAGGGCCTGCCCCCCCCCCCCCCGGCACCATGGGCCACCCCTCTGCAGCGCCAGGGCCTTCCCCCCCGCGGTGCCACAGGCTGCCCCTCCATGGTTCCAAGGCCCGGCCTCCCTGATCCTCCCTCCGGCACGTGTCCCCCGCCAGGTCCCCCATCACCGTGGCAACAGCAGCCATCCGCACCCCCCCAAGAGCCAGATGGAGGACCCCTTCTTCATCGTGGAGACCATCTGCATCTGCTGGTTCTCCTTCGAGCTGGCAGTGCGGTTCCTGGCCAGCCCCAGCAAGCCGGCCTTCTTCAAGAACATCATGAACATGATCGACTTCGTGGCCATCATCCCGTACTTCGTGGCCCTGGGCACCGAGTTCGCCCGGCAGCGAGGGGTGGGCCAGCCGGCCATGTCTCTGGCTATTCTCCGCGTCATCCGGCTGGTCCGGGTCTTCCGCATCTTCAAGCTCTCGCGCCACTCCAAGGGGCTGCAGATCCTGGGCCAGACCCTCAAGGCCAGCATGAGGGAGCTGGGCCTGCTCATTTTCTTCCTCTTCATCGGCGTCATCCTCTTCTCCAGCGCCGTCTACTTCGCCGAGGCCGACCACGACGAGACCAACTTCACCAGCATCCCCGAGGCCTTCTGGTGGGCGGTGGTCACCATGACCACGGTGGGCTACGGGGACATGTCCCCCGTGACGGTGGGCGGGAAGATCGTGGGCTCGCTGTGCGCCATCGCCGGGGTACTCACCATCTCCCTCCCTGTGCCCGTCATCGTCTCCAACTTCTCCTACTTCTACCACCGGGAGACGGAGGGCGAAGAGCAGGGCCAGTACACCCACATCACCAGCTGCCCCTGCCGCCCGTCCTCCCCGCTGCCTCCTGCCCGCCGGGAGAAAGCCCACAGCAAGGAGGAGACAAACTGCGGGGACGGGGCCTTGGCACCGCCCGGCTGCCAGTTCCTGGACGGGATGGTGCCCTCGATCAGCGGCCAGCAAGTCCCTTTGGGGCCCCAGCAAACCAACCAGCGCTTGGTGACCCAAGTGTGACCCTGCTGGGGCCTTTCTCTGCCCAACTTCCAGCCTGCCACCCCCGCCCCTCCTCGGCACCTCCAACAGGAGGGTCAGCGCTTGTGCCGGACCACCACTTGGGCCTCGGGAGACAGGTTTGGAGGGGAATTTTGTCCTGGTTTTGGCCAGAGTGAGGCGGGAATGTGTGAGGGTTGTCTCCGCGCTCGTGGGGAGCCTGGCCCCCTCGCCACCGTCAGAAAACTCTGGATGTAGCCGGCCCGGTTCCAACGCATCCCCCCGCCCCGCAAGGCCCATCTCGGAGCCGTAACTGAGAGCAGCTGGCACCGGGGCATTTGCTGAGCTCACCTCAGCATGTTCTCAGGTTACATCTGCTGGAGGACGCATTGGAACATACCCCACGCAACCCGGCCCCAAATAGCAAGCGAGGGGATAAATGAGGGAAGGCGTCTTGCCAAGGTATCCGTGCGCACATGGCAGGGCAATACAATCCCGGCCGGTGGGGGGCCGGGGCCGGGGAAGCAGCCAGAGCGCTGGGGAGACCGTGACTAGCTTTCATGTGCCGAACTGGGGCTGCCTCCCATTAAAGAGGCTAGCCCAGCCCTGGCATCCCACCTCAGGAGCCGTCCTCCCTGTTGGCTCCACAGCTCAACTAGGGACATGCCGAGCCTCCCCGGACGCTCCCACGGTGGCACGTCCAAAACTGGTGCCGGGACGGTGGCTACAGCCGAGCACGTCTCCTTCCTTCCCTCAGGGACATCCCGGCTTCGCATCCTGGGCACGGGCAAGGACCCTCCATCCTCCTCCTCGTCCCCGCGGGGGGCAGGGCGGCTCTCCCCAGTGGATGCTTGCCTGCAAAGCTGGGATCAAAAGCAGCAGCAATTTGGCGAAACTGACAAAGCAACAAAGACAAAACGAGGCTCTTGGTTTCCAACCCAACCCAACCCAGTCCAGTCCACCCAACCCCCAACTCTATGCAACTCAGTCCCACCCGGCCCATTCCCAACCCAACCCAGTCCAGTCCACCCAACCCCCATCTCTATGCAACTCAGTCCCACCCGGCCCATTCCCAACCCAGCCCAGTTCTCCCAACCTCCCCAGCCCTACACAATTCAAACCCCTCCCAACTGGAACGACCCTAGTCCCAACCCAACCCAATGTAATCCAGTCCCCCTTACCCTAACCCTACACAACTCAATCTCCTTCCGACTCAGTCCAGCCCGTTCCCAACCCAATGCCGTCCTGTCCACTCCCAATCCAACGTCATTCCATTCTGTTTAATCCCAAACCAGCTCCTCTCCATCCCACCCCACCTCAATCCCCTTCCAGGCCTTTCCCAACCCACTCCAAACCCCTTCCACTCACACATTTCCACCCAACCCCAAGGCCAACCCCTCTCTCAGCTCTTGGAGCGCGCAGCTGCACCCCGCCAGGAGGTTGGGGACCCTCCCAGGCATCTAGGAAGCCCTTAGCATCCCACCAGAATCACATCCCTCTGGCTTGTCCCATGCTAATGGGCAAGCTGAAACAGGGAAAGGGGAGCTCATGGGAGGCCCAAGTCTTAAACGTGGGTGTTTGCCACACACGGGGATGCCCAGCAAGCTGGAGGGCAGTGTCAAGTAGGAAAAGAGAGACATGGCATGGGGAGAGAGAAAACTCCATCCCCCCATCGCTATTGCCTTCCTGGCTACAGGCCACCTCCCTCATTCGTTGTCTTAATTTTTATGTGAATGGTCTTAAAAGCTGGTCGGGGAGGCTGGCAGCGCCAAGGACAGGCATGAGTGGGCGAGTAAACGTGAGGGGGAAAGTCTGTGGTGGGGGGCTGAGGGGTGCAAGGGGCGGTCGGGAGCACAAATCCAGGGCCTGTGAGTACGTTGTCCAGGTGAGCAGTGCCCTGCAGGAGCCACACCTCCTGGAGAGCAGCGTGGCCCATGCCGCCCAGACCCACAACACAGCCAGCGCCGCCACGGGTCTCTCGCGCGGGGAGACAGGACCACGGTGCCTCCCAGTGCAGAGCGGCTACTCCGGAGGGACCCCAGCCGGCGCTCCCGGCCCAGTCCCCAATATCCCGGGAACAACTGCATCTCCCGGAGCCACCAAGCTCTCATCCCGTTTGGCTCAGGACAGATACAGGAGCCCTCAGCCCGGAAGCTGCACCCTGGACTTCCCAGCCACTTTGCAAGGACCGGCTTCCGACGTTGCCCTTAATCTGCTTCTGGAAAGGGGCTCCAGACACAGGGGCCTGCACGCAAAGGGCCCCCCCAATGCCCAGTGCCTCCAGGAATTTGCACGGGGGGCACCACTCTGAAAAACTCACGGCCTGAGCGAACGGAGGGGAAGCCTCTTGTCCCTCACTTTACAGAAGGGAAACTGAGGCACGGAGCAGCGCAGTGAGGTTCCAACCCCACGGGGGCTCGGGCTGGGCCGAAGAGTTTCAGGAGAAGGGGGAAAGAAAGGCCAAATCCAGAGCTAACTGCATGTCGCAGTGCCGGATTCTCCCCAGGCCGCCAGCCGCCTCCAGACTTCCTGCTGCTCCACTCCACCCTCGCACGAGGCTTCCTTCCGCGTGTCCCCGGCCCCGAGGAGCCTGTATCTTGCGTGTAAAGCCCCCAGTCCAATAAACCTGCCCGCCCTGTTATTTATTGCAAAGGAAGATGGGAGCATCTGATATCTCAAAGCTCTGCCCCAGAGCCTGGGCCAGAGCTGCCCCCCTTCCCACCTCCGGCAGGGGCAAACCGGCCAAGCTGCACTTCCTGCCCTGCTGCGATCGGAGGCCTGGGGCACGGGCGGGGAGGGGAGCAGAGGGCATTCAGGGTGAGCCGATCCCTCCCCTGCCCTTTGTAGGGGGCGGGAGTAGGGGAATCCGTCCGTCTGTCCTGCTGAGGTGGCAGGGTTTAAATTTAGGCTGGCAAAATAGCCAGGATGCCGGAGACTGGAGGGAGGGGGGTATTTAAAGGCACAGCAGTGTGTCCTAGCATGGAGGGGGCAGGGTGGGGGTTGCCCCAGGGGGCAAAGGCAGGTTGGGCACCGGGGCCAGTTTGCAGGCAGGAGGGGGGTGGGAATTGAGCACGGGCAGGAGGAGCAGCGCAGGTGTAGGGGTGAGCGGGCAGAGGCAGGGACAGACAGGACAGGTGGATGGGGAGGGAGGCAGGCCAAGAGATGGGGTGATGGGCAGAGGGAGAGGAATCCTGCCAAGGGCCGTGGTAGCCCTGGGCCATGCCAGCCACCACCAGCTGGCTCCCATCCCAGCCCCAGGCTTAGGTGCATACATAGAGGGGTGGTGGGGATAGATAGATGGATAGTGGGGGCGTGAGGGGGGAGATCAATGCGGGGGGGGGGGGGCAGAGATAGCGAGGTAAAGGCTGGAGTGGATCGAGGGAGGTAATTTACTGCCATGTCCATTTTGGTCCCTGTGGTGCCTTCTGCCCCTCACCAGGAGCACTCTGAGAGGGGTGGGCAAGGTCCCCTGTGGGGCTGCCCCAGCTTGGGGGGGTCCCCACTCCCCTTCCTGGGCTGTGGGGAGAACCCAGGAGTCCTGGCTCCTGTCTCCCCTGCGGCTGCCCCCCCCCCCCCCCGCCCCAGCCCCTATTCCCGCATCTGGAGCTTTTACTGCCCAGAATGTGATTTCCGGCCATAAAGACCCGACTTTCCTAGCCCCCCAACCCCTCCTCATGCCTGCCCGGCTGGGATGAAGTTCTCTATGGGGGGTGTATAAGCAGCTGACTTGGGGGGTGGGAGAAAACTGGGGCCAGAGCCATCTAAACCCAGAGCCACAGATTCCAGCAATGTCTAGTCAGGGGCCCCAGCGCTGCGAGCTTCCCCACAGCAGTGCCCACGTTCCCTCCTCCGGCCCCAGCCTCCATTCTTCTCCCCAAACCTCTGGGGCCAGTCTCCCCACACTGATCGGGGGCGGCAGCAGCGAAAGTCCTGGCTCCCATCCCCCCTGCTCCGACCTACCAGACCCTTCCCCTTCCCCCCCACCCCCACTTTGTGCCTAGGTTGGAGGGAACGTGGGGGGAGGGGAAGGACCGGCGCGGGAGGGGAGCGCCTGAGACAATGAGCAGGTTTGGGAGTCAGAGGTTTCTTGCAGCATCTGCAGAACATCTGGGAAGCCCCTGAGGTGAGCGGGAAGCACATCTGGCTGGGAGGTAGCATGGCGGGATTCCTCAGGCGGCTGGGATCAGAACTGTGTGTCTGAGACCCTCCACCCCTCTACCTGTGGGAGATTCCCTGCCTAAGGCTCCAGCTGGCCCCCACCCTGCTCCCTGCAGCCCAGCGCCCCCTGCAGCCCCCGCCCCCTCCCTGTAGCCCAGCGCCCCCTGCTGGACCCCCATCCCACTCCCTGCAGCCCAGCGCCCCCTGCAGCCCCCGCCCCCTCCCTGCAGCCCAGCGCCCCCTGCTGGACCCCCATCCCACTCCCTGCAGCCCAGCGCCCCCTGCTGGACCCCCATCCCACTCCCTGCAGCCCAGCGCCCCCTGCAGCCCCCCTACCCAGTTCCCTGCAGCCCAGCGCCCCCTGCTGGACCCCCATCCCTCTCCTTGCATCCCAGCACCCCCTGCAGCCCCCCTACCCTGTTCCCTGCAGCCCAGCGCCCCCTGCTGGACCCCCATCCCACTCCTTGCTGCCCAGCGCCCCCTGCAGCCCCCCTACCCTGTTCCCTGCAGCCCAGCGCCCCCTGCTGGACCCCCATCCCTCTCCTTGCATCCCAGCGCCCCCTGCAGCCCCCCTACCCTGTTCCCTGCAGCCCAGCGCCCCCTGCTGGACCCCCATCCCACTCCTTGCTGCCCAGCGCCCCCTGCAGCCCCCCTACCCTGTTCCCTGCAGCCCAGCGCCCCCTGCTGGACCCCCATCCCTCTCCTTGCATCCCAGCGCCCCCTGCAGCCCCCCTACCCTGTTCCCTGCAGCCCAGCGCCTCCTGCTGGTGCAAAGGTCCCAGCCCTTCTTGCTGGGGGGAGAGGCGGCCTGTTGGGAATACTGCGGGGGGAAGCTATTAAATGGGGACCCTGGTGCCAGGATACGGCCCCTTTGGGAGAGGGGGAGTCCTGGGGGCTGCCAGGATCCCCCCCACCCCCGTTTACAGGGTGCTCTGGGTTTGGAAAGGGTCATAGGTCACAGTCTCCAGCTGCAGAGGCGAAACGCTCATCTCAGGGGCTGTTTCTGCCCTGGATGGGGAAAGAAATTGACCTCATTCATCATGGTAACTGGGGTGGGGGGGGCCTTCCATGGGGTGTCATGGAAACAGCCTCCCTGGATTTCCTAGGGTTAGGGTCCTTAGTCAGTGCCCCTCACTCCCACCCCCCAGCCCCTGCCAGCCCAGATCTGCCCCCCAGCCCTGCCGGTGCCCCCCACTCCCACCCCCCCAGCCCTGCTGGTGCCCCTCACTCGTGCCTCGCAGCCTCTGCCAGCCCAGCCCTGGGCTCCCCCACCCCACGCAAATCCCAGCTCTGGCCCGGGGGGGGGGGGGAGTGCTGGGGGACAGCGGAGGGGGGGGGCTCACAGGCAGTGTGGGTGCAGGCCTGTGCTGCATTCAGACTAGCTGGTCTCGGTGACGCCAGAGGGTTACCCGTAAATCAGATCCAGCTGCATTTCCCTGTAGACCAAAGGCCCTTGGTGGCTGGTCCAGCCTGCAGCCCGCGGGAGAACCAGACCGGGGGGCAGCCGCCGTAGCCCCGTCTGCAGTGGGGACTCCCCCCTGTGCGAAACCCCCGAGACGCCGGTTCCGTGGCAGGTGCTGGCGGGGGGCCGACCCGCTGTGGGGAGCCCATGTGGATCACCCTATACTGGGGGGGAACCCGTTTGGCCCCCAGCCCCAATTCGTGGTTAGCGGCACCGAAATCTCAGCTCTTTGTGGGCCACCCTCTCTCGGGGCCATGGCTGGACATGTCCTCGGGCCATGGAGGCTCAGCCTGTTTGAAGCTAGCAGCTGGAAGCAGGGGGTTCTGGGCCAGGCTAGCTTCGGGGGGAGGGGGCTGGGCGGAGCAACTGGGGCGCCGGTGTTAGGTGCGGCAAGTTTGCCAGCCTCCCTTGAGGGGTTCTCAGCCCCCCCCATCCAACACCCAACACTGACGGCATCAGTGCTCACCCCCATCCCAACCACAGTCTGGCCACCGGGATGAAGTGGGGGTGGGGATTTGATTCCCCTTGTTATGCTGCGTGTGATTTCTACTGACGTGGAGTAACCCCTGGTGTGTGCCTCAGTTTCCCCAGGCACCGCACCAGTGCCTAGCGGTGACACTCTCCCCCCACTGAAATGTAACACTCCCAACCCAGACCCACCGGGCCAGGGAAACACCCCCAAGCAAAGACACACCCAGGGGCAATGCGAAGGACCAGCAGGAAAATTAGGCCAGGCTAGACCCAGCCAAATAGATGGGTAATTAACCAGCCCAGCATTTCCTGGGGCTTGTCGCTTTGCAGCCTAAATCTTCTAACAAGGGGCTTGGTAGGGAATTTTTTTGCTTTTTTGGGGGGGGGGGGAGAGTAAGAACGGCGGAATAGACGACCTCAAAACGGCGCAGCTGAAATAAAACGCTGGCCGGAGGCTGGGAGATTTCACGGCAGGGTTCCTGGCGGCATGCGGCTGCTTTGAGGGTCTGCTCGCAACATCTGGGCCTCGCGATTTCCTAGGCTCTCCTGAAAAAAGAAAATCGGATGGAGGAAAAAAACCCAGAACATGTGGAACGGCTGCCGGCCTGGCTGCCAGTCCCCTCCCGGTCTGCGCTCAGGTTGCTGCTCCCCTGGTCCTGTAAACGCTGTTGCGGGGTGTCCTGGGTTTTCTGAGCACCCCCGGCAGCAGAAAGGCGGGCGTGTGAGCCCCTTCCGACACCCCGGCGGCCGACTGGGCTTTCTAGTCTGGGAGCCCAGCGTTTGGCGGACTAGAGGGCGTCCCGTGGCAGGGAAAGAGGGACAAACGCAGGCTTTCACCGGCAGCACGGGCTCTGGAAGGGCCGTGCCCGGATTTCCTGATGGCCGGGCGCGCCGAGGGTCTTTTCCCCACCTTTGCTCCGGCGCTGAGGCGGGGTCCTTGTGCCGCTGGCAGCCAGAAAAGTTTCCCTCTCCGCCCCCTTTCCCCCCGCGTCAGCCCCACACGGGAGGTGAAGAGCCAGAATTGGGCAGGGTTGTGACCTTCAGGTAGGTGGCTGGGGATGAAAGGAGGGGCTGCTTTGACAGCTGGCTGGGGAGGGCAGGGAATGGGGCAGGGCCCATCTCCTCTAGGGGGCACCAGCTCCCACCCAGTCCCGGGGGGGGGGGGGGAGGCTGCTCTGGGAGGGGGTGGGGATACGCCAGCTTCCTTCACGATGGCTCTTCTTTTCCCTCACTGCATTTTTGCCAACCTGAGCTAATCCTGAGGAGCCCCCCCCCCCCTGCGCCGCTCCACCTGCCGCCGGCGTGAAGCAGCCTCCCCAAGGACGTGACCAGAACTGACTCCAGCGGCGCACGAGGGGTGGCAGGAAATGTGGGGGTAGGGACTCCGGGCTTGGGCGCACCCCACCTGGGGTGACTCTGGGTTCCTCCAGGGAGCTGAACTCTTAGCTCCCCCCTGCTCTAACCACTAGGCCTCAGTCCCCTCCCCAGCCCTCTGGCAGACGGGGGTGAGTCTAGATTCGGGGGGGTGCTCTGCCCCCGCAGGTCCCCCCCAGCCCAGGCTGGACCCTCACCCCCATGTCTAAGTGGAGGGGGGGAATTTGTGAGGGGTGGTAATTAAAGCCAGACCTGGATCAGGTGAGATATGGGGGGGGGGGCGGCATGGGGAAGGCTCCCAGATGAGCCCCTGACCCAGCCAGGGGCCCTGGCAGCCTGCTCACTTTGGGGGGCCTGCCTGTATCCTCCCAGCTCTCTGATCCCCTCCCCCTCCTTTTCCCCCAGGGGATATCCACCATCCCCCCTCGCTGGCTGCACGCTCGCTCTCTACCTGCCTCCTGCCCCCCTTCCCTGCACTCCCTGCCCGGCCCCTCGCCCATCCCTGCCGGCGGTCCCCACCCCGCCGAGCCAAGCCCCAATAGCTCAGCGATGGAAGGGGGCGGTATCGTCCCCCCCCTGCACGTGCCCCCCCCACCCCATCCTGCCATTCCCTGCCAGCCCGGAAACACAAATCCCAGCCCCGTGCTGACGGCTGATTAACTTCTCATGTGGAAACCCGAAGGCGCGTGGGGGGAGGATCGACGGCGCGGGAACCGGCTGGCCCCTCTCCGGCTCTCCGGCTGCACGGGGGGCATCACAGCGTGAGGTTGGGTGGAACAGCAGGGGGCTGCTGGGCTGGCGTGAGGGGCACCGGCAGGGCTGGGGGGGCAAGGCTGGGCTAGTAGGGGCTGCAGGTGGGGAGGGAGGGGCCCTGGCAGGACTGGGGGCAGGGCTGGGCTGGAAGGCACGGGCAGGGCTAGGGGGCAGGGGCTGCGGGTTGGCAGGAAGGGCTGGGAGGGGGGGGAAGGGCCGGGCTGGCAGGGGCTGTGGGTCGGGAGTGAGGGGCACCGGCAGGACTGGTAGGAGCCGCAGGTGGGAAGTCAGGGGCCCTGGCAGGACTGGGGGGTTGGGCTGGGAGGCACCAGCAGGGCTGGGGGGGGAGCTCAGGGCCGGGCTGGCAGGGGCTGCGGGTTGGGAGTGGGGGGCACTGGCAGTGGTTCTCTTCAGAGGTGGGGGGCTGCTTGTGCATGAAGAAGGGGGGCCCGGGAGCCCCTAGGGCAGGGGAAATCTGCCCCCTCCCCCCCATCGCGGGGCAGGAGCCGCTGACAATGGGAAGCAGCCGGGGCCAGATGAAGGAGCCGGGATGTCTCCCAGGGAGACGCTGTGGGGCCTGGATTCCATTAGCCGAGAGTCGGGGCATGGCCCAGCCGCGCTGCCCCTCCGGGCCCCCAGCACAGCCTGCTACTGCCTCCCTGCGGCAGGGCACCTGGGGTCTCTCTTCTAGCGCCTCCTGCTCTAACCACTAGGCACCAGCCCCCGCCCTGAGCCTGAGCAGTGGGACACTGCTGGGCCCCCTGCTCAGAGCCAGAGCCTGGAAAGCAGGGATGCAGCATGGCAGTGGGAGCTGCAGGGGGGCGCGAGGGGCACAGGCAGGGCTGGGGGGACTGCAGGGGGGCACGGGCAGGGCTGGGGGGGATGCAGGGGAGCACAGCGGGAGGAATCACAGGCCCAGTTTTATTTGATCCTGCAGAGAGACCCAACCTGTGCCTTGAGGGAGCTTTGCTGTTAGACCAGGGCAGGGTTGCAGGGCAGGTGTGAGGGGCAGGGGCAGGGGCAGGGGCTGGGGAGGATGGGGGGCAGCGCTGGGGGCTGCAGGGGGGCACGAGGGGCACGGCTGAGGGGGCATGAGGGGGAGGGGCAGCGCTGGGGGGGCTGCAGGGGTCACGAGGGTCAGGGGTCAGGGCTGGGGGCACTGCAGGGGCACGGGGGCAGGGCTGGGGAGGCTGCAGGGGGGCGCAGGGGCATGAGCGGGGCTGGGGCAGTTGCAGGGGGGTGCAGGGGGCGTGGGGGGCACGGGCAAGGGCTGGGGGGTTACTGGGGGGCTGCGGGGGCATGGGCGGGGCTGGGGGGTTACTGAGGGGGCTGCACGGGGGCACTGGAGGGGATGCAGGGGGGCACGGACAGGGCTGGAGGGTTGCAGGGGGGCACGGGCGGAGCGCGGGGGCACAGGGGGGCTGCATGTGGGTGCGGGAGGCACGGGCGGGGCTGGGGGGTCTGCAGGGGACACTGGGGGGCGTGGGGGGCTGCAGGGGAGTGCAGGGGGGTGCAGGGGGGTGCAGGGGCACGGGCAGGGCTGGGGGGGTTGCAGGGGGATTACTGGGGGGGCTGCAGGGGGCGCGGGGGGCACGGGTGGGGCTGGGGGGTTGCAGGGGGATTACTGGGGGCTGCAGGGGGCGCGGGGGGCACAGGCGGGGCTGGGGGGGGCTGCAGGAGGGCGCGGGGGGGCCTTGGCTGGGCTGCAGGGGGGTACTGGGGGGGGCGCGGGGGGCATGGGCGGGGCTGCAGGGGGCACTGGGGGGGTGCGGAGGACACGGGCGGGGCTGCAGGGGGACACTGGGGGGCGCGGGGGCACTGGGGGGGCTGCAGGGGGCGCGGGGGGCACGGGCGGGGCTGCAGGGGGGCACTGGGGGGGCGCGGGGGCACTGGGGGGCTGCAGGGGGCGCGGGGGGCACGGGCGGGGCTGCAGGGGGCGCAGGGGCACTGGGGGGGCTGCAGGGGGCGCGGGGGGCACGGGCGGGGCTGCAGGGGGGCACTGGGGGGCTGCAGGGGGGCGCGGGGGGCACTGGGGGGGCTGCAGGGGGTGCGGGGGGCACGGGCGGGGCTGCAGGGGGGCGCGGGGGGCACTGGGGGGGGCTGCAGGGGGGCGCGGGGGGCACGGGCGGGGCTGCAGGGGGGCGCGGGGGGCACTGGGGGGGCTGCAGGGGGGCGCGGGGGACACGGGCGGGGCTGCAGGGGGGCACTGGCGGGGATGCAGGGGGGGTGCGGGGGGCACGGGCGGGGCTGCAGGGGGGCGCGGGGGCACTGGGGGGGCTGCAGGGGGGCGCGGGGGGCACTGGGGGGGCTGCAGGGGGGCACTGGGGGGCTGCAGGGGGGCGCGGGGGGCACTGGGGGGGCTGCAGGGGGGCGCGGGGGCACTGGGGGGGCACTGGGGGGGCTGCAGGGGGGCGCGCGCGGGGGGGGCTGGGGGGGGCTGCAGGGGCACTGGGGGGCTGCAGGGGGGCGGGGGGGCACGGGCGGGGCTGCAGGGGGGCACTGGGGGGGCTGCAGGGGGGCGCGGGGGGCACGGGCGGGGCTGCAGGGGGGCACTGGGGGGGCTGCAGGGGGCACGGGCGGGGCTGCAGGGGGGCACTGGGGGGGCTGCAGGGGGGCGCGGGGGGCACGGCTGCCCCGGCTGGTTCGCGCGCCGGCAGGTTCGTGCACGTCGGGCTGAGCGCCGCATACCTGCTCGCAGCGGGGGCTGGTCCCCGCACGGCGGGTCACGCTGCGGGGGGATTGTGGGTAACACTTTATGCAAATAGCCTCAGGTCAGAATCTAATCTCTCTGCGAACTGGTTCTAGTCTGCTAGCCCCGCCCCCACAGCGGGGGGGGGGGGGGGAACCCAGGTGCCCTGGCGCACGCCCCGCCCCGCCCCGATCTAACCACTAGACCCCGCTCCCCTCCCAGTGCTGGGGGAGAACGCAGGGGTCCAGCGCCCAGCCCCTCCCGCTGCTGCCTGGAGCGGGGCCCAGCAGGATGATGAGGGGGGGGGCCCTCAGGGGGAGGGGCAGCGGGGAAGCAAAAGCCTTCCTAGTTTCAAAGGAAGGGCCATGACCCCCCCCCCCCCCCGGATTTTCCTTTTAAAAATCCAGGGTCTAGAACGAGCCAGCGGGTTCTAGAGCCCCAGACTTTGGTTGGGTTCTAGATCACACCCCCACCCCCTCCCACGGCTGACCTAGACCCTGGTGCAAACTGTGGTCTAGGCTCCCGACGGGAGGGGTGCGTGGGACTCTTCTCATGCCCCCCCCCGTGGGCGTGGGGGGAGGGGGCGGCTGCTTGGCATGCTCTAGACCCCAGGAGGCCCTTTCTCATGCCGGGAGTGGCTCAGGGCCCGTCCTAGAGCCAACGAACAGGCCGGGGCGAGTTCCAGGCTCCGTGTCGGGGTGTGTGCTCCAGCACCTTGCCACGGCATCTGGCGCTGTCAGATTCGGCAACGAACCAGCATCCCCGGGGAGTGGCGTCTAGTGGTTAGAGCGGGGGCTGGGCGCCAGGATTCCCGGGGTCTCTCCCTATTAACATGAATTTCTCTTTCCCCCTCAGGTCTTTTGAGCGAGTCCCCTCCCCACCTGCTGGGACCTCCACCACCACCGGATGCCTCCAGCATGAGCACGGAGCCCTCCAGGGAGGGGTCCCCAGCCCTGTGCTGCCCCTGAGCCCCCCCTCCCCTGCTGAGCCATGGTGTGGGGCTCTGGGCTGGGATCATGCCGCACGGGCCCTGTGCTTGGTAGCAGTTGCTACGGGCCCTCGGCTACCACAGGGTCATGAATCGAACCAGGCCCGGCTCCACAGGGAACCGGGCCGCCCCACACTGCAGGAGGTGCTGACGCTGCAGGTAACAGCCAGGGTGCCCCCCGGTCCTGCCCCACGGCCCTGCCGGTGCCACTCACCCCCACCCCTCGGGCCCCCTGCCCCCACAGCCCTGCCAGTGCCCGTCACTCTCACCCCACAGCCCCTGCCAGCCCTGCTGGCGCCCCCCATTCCCACCCCTCTGCCCCTGCCCCCACAGCCCTGCTGGTGCCCCCCATTCCCACCCCTCTGCCCCTGTCCCCACAGCCCTGCTGGCGCCCCTTGTTCCTGCCTCGCAGTCCCTGCCAGCCCAGCCCGGCCCTTCCCATGCCCCTCCATCATGAACCGCAGCCCCTGCCAGCCCAGCTCTGGGCTCCCCCTCGTGCTCCTCCCTCCTGACCTGCAGAGGGGGTGCATCTCGGTGCTGGGGGGGCAATGTCATGGGGGAGGGGCAGGGCCTGCCAACTAACCCCCCTTCTCCCCCCAGGTCCCCGCGGTGATGCTCATTCGGCTCCACGCCATGGTCACCTCGTTGCTTTGTGCCCTCCATGCTGCCCCCCTGCACCTCTCCTCCCCCCACAGCCCGGACGCTGGGGACCCCTGGGACGGGACGCCCCCCTCCCCGGACGACTGGGCGCTATCGTCCCCCCGGGTGGCCCTGGCGAGCCAGGTCCCCGCCGGGCCCCCCCTGCTGCTGCTGCTGGAGGAGCCGGGCGTGCAGGCGGCGCCAGCCAATGGGACGCGGCGGGCGCGGCGGGCCGAGGGGCCGGAGGCGGCGCGCCGGGGCGAGCTGTCCGTGTGCGACAGCGTCAGCGTCTGGGTGACGGACAAGCGCACGGCCGTGGACATCCGGGGCCAGGCGGTGACGGTGCTGTCCGAGGTGCAGACACTCACCGGGCCGCTCAAGCAGTATTTCTTCGAGACCAAGTGCAACCCGGCGGGCGGGACGGTGGGCGGGTGCCGGGGCGTGGACCGGCGCCACTGGCTGTCCGAGTGCAAGGCCAAGCAGTCCTACGTGCGGGCCCTCACCGCCGACGCCGAGAAGCTGGTGGGCTGGCGCTGGATCCGCATCGACACGGCCTGCGTCTGCACCCTGCTGAGCCGGACTGGGCGGACATAGCGGCTCTGGGGGGGGGCTGCGCTGGCCGGGCCCCACCACTCGCCCCACTGGGCTCTGCTCAGACACCGGAACTTGTGGGTCGGCCCAGATGCTGGGGTCAGCCTTGGAGACTGAGCTGTGGGGGTGGGGGCGCCGGGGGTCAACCTCGGTGCTGAGGTCAGGCTCGGAGACTGGGCTGGGGGCGCCGGGGGTCAACCTCGGTGCTGAGGTCAGCCTTGGAGACTGAGCTGTGGGGATGGGGGCGCCGGGGGTCAACCTCGGTGCTGAGGTCAGGCTCGGAGACTGAGCTGTGGGGATGGGGGCGCCGGGGGTCAACCTCGGTGCTGAGGTCAGGCTCGGAGACTGAGCTGTGGGGATGGGGGCGCCGGGGGTCAACCTCGGTGCTGAGGTCAGCCTTGGAGACTGAGCTGTGGGGCGGGGTCAAGCTCAAAGACTAAGCTGTGGGGCTGGTGGTGCTGTGGGTCAGCCTAGGTGCTGAGGTCAGGCTTGGAGACTGAGCTGTAGGGCTGGGGGCACCGTGGGTCAGCCCAGACTGGAGTCAGATTCCGAGAGTGAGCTCTGGGGTTGGGAGCGCCGTGGGTCAGCCCCGTGTCTCGGGGTCAAGCTCGAAGACTAAGCTGTGGGGGTGGGGGCGCCGTGGGTCAGCCCAAGCGCTGGGGTCAGGCTCGGAGACTGAGCTGGGGGGCAGGCGGTTTTGGCCTCCAGAGGGGGGTTCTGACTTTTGTGTCTTTGTTCGCAGTTTTTCCCATATTTATTACCCCCTGGTTCTGATCCGACTCCGTCCCCCCCATTAAATTATTCCCCCCCCCCGACCCTCCAGACGTTGCTTGTGCCTGGAAAAGACCCAAAGGAAACAAACTGGGCGACTCCGTGTCCTTCGTGGGGTTAAGGCCGGGGGGGGGGGCGAACCCCAGAGAAACGACCCCGGGTGGGTGCTGGGGGCCTGCGATTCCCATGGGACCCATGGCAAAGCATCAAAGCCCCCCCGTGCCCCTCACTCCTGCTTGCTGCCCCTGCCCACCCACCCCCAACTGAGGGAGTGACACCACCCGAGTGACCCCCCTCCCCAACTCCCTGGGGGTGGGGCTGGTGGCTTTGGGGGGTTTTCAAGGGTTTGGCTCCCCCTTGTGGCTGCACGAGGATATTCAAGGGCTCCCAAGTCTGGTACCCCAGCTGGTCTCGCAACCCCTTCTTCTCTGGGGGGTGGGGGAGAGGAATCAACCCCCAACCGCCCCTGTGCAATCCTGACCCTGGGTGGGGCATGCCCCGCTGGGGGATCCTGGGGGGTTACCACTGGGGGGGGCCAGTGTGGCACCCCCCAAATGGGACCCAACCGTGCAGAAACTTCAGAGCCAGCCCCCTGACACCCCAAAGGGGGCAAATAACTGAGCTGGGGGAGGGGTAGCCAGCGGCATAGGCTCCCACCTTTCTGCTCCAAGCACCAGCTCCCCACCGTCTTCCAGCTGGGCCCCGTTTCCCCTCCCCCATGGCCCCCTTTTACCTTTGGGTCTGACACCCCCCCGCCCTTAGCTGTCTGGCCAGACCCAGCTGCTCCCGAGCTCCAGTTTCCCCTTTCAGCAAAGACACCCCCCCCCGTGTTACACACACAGTGCATAGGGGAAACTGAGGCACGCACTGAGTCCATGCAAAACACTACGCTCTGCTACCCACCTTTGTCACATACCCAGGCGTCCGGGCTCCCAGCTCACCCCTGTAACCACTAGTCCCCTCTCCCCTCCCTGACATGGGGAGAGAACCCAGGCGTCCGGGCAGCCAGCTCACCCCTGTAACCACTAGTCCCCTCTCCCCTCCCTGACATGGGGAGAGAACCCAGGCGTCCTGGCTGCCAGCTCACCCCTGTAACCACTAGTCCCTTCTCCCCTCCCTGACATGGGGAGAGAACCCAGGCGTCCTGGCTGCCAGCTCACCCCTGTAACCACTAGTCCCCTCTCCCCTCCCTGACATGGGGAGAGAACCCAGGCGTCCTGGCTGCCAGCTCACCCCTGTAACCACTAGTCCCCTCTCCCCTCCCTGACATGGGGAGAGAACCCAGGCGTCCTGGCTCCCAGCTCACCCCTGTAACCACTAGTCCCCTCTCCCCTCCCTGACATGGGGAGAGAACCCAGGCGTCCTGGCTGCCAGCTGCTCCCTGGGCCCGTGCCAGGTTCCATCTCCAGGGTGACGTGCCACAAACACACACAGACGCACACCCCGCGGCAGGGCCTGGGCAGAGGCTGGCATGGCTGGCACCCCCCTGCCCGCGCCCACGGGCACCGACGTGGGCTGGAGCGTGGCAGGGGCCCGCTGGCACCACAGGCAGGACTGGCCCCTCTCCAGCAGTGGGGTGGGGCTGGAGAACCGGGCCCCCCAACCCTTCCCGCCCCCTGCGGCCCGCGTGAGTGCCAGCCGGCTGCCCCGGTTCGATGCCGGCGCTGGGAGCGGAAGCGGAGCGGGGCCTAGTGGTTGCAGGGAGGGGGAGGCAGCCAGGATGCCTGGGTCCCTGCCTGGCACAGGGAGAGGGATGGGGGCTGTTTGGGTGGGTTCCCTCTTGGCTCGGGGGGTTCTCGGCCCGGCTCTGTGGGGCAGGGGTGATGCGCTTTCTCCCTCTCCCCCCAGTCTACGGTGGAGGAGCCCCTGCCCCCCGGCGCGGAGCAGCACCCGCAGGAGCAGCTGGTCCGGCGCCTGGCCAGCACCACCGGGCTCTGCCATGACGTGAAAACCCACGGAGGGGTCCTGGGGCAGCCTGGCGCCCCCCTGCCCGCACCCCTGCACAAAGTGCACTACAACAAGGACCTGCGGGACAAGGCAGGGGGCCAGGAACCAGGATTCTCAGCCTGGCTCTGGGAGGGCAGGGGGGGCTAGTGGTTACAGCAGAGGGGCGTGGGGGGGGGTTGGGAGTCAGGATGCCTGGGTTCTCGCCCCAGCTCTGGGAGGGCAAGGGGGCTAGTGGTTCGGGGGTGGGAATTAGGATGCCTGGGTTCTCGCCCTGACTCTGGGAGGGTAGTGGAGGCTAGTGGTTACAGCAATGGGGGGGGCTGGGAGCTTGGGTCCCTACTCACGGGGAGGCAGTGGGGGAGTTCAGGGGTCACCACACAGCTCCCCCCCTCCTCCCCCAGGTGATTTTTGGGATCTGCTCTGAGGGAATGGGGGGAGGGCCATCGATTGGGGGCTACTTGGAACATGGGGGGGCACTGATCCCCACCCCCCGGCACTCTGCCCCCAGCTGCAGCTCCGTGCCTGGCGGGTCCCGCTGAGACCAGGGGGCCGGTCCAGCGAGACCCGGCTCCAGTTCTGTGGCTGGCCCAACCTGCCCCCCGCGCCAGCCCAGCACCCTGGCCCCCAGCCCTTCGCCCTGGCTGCCCACCACGCCGACGGCCCCTCCAAGGTAGGGACCTGGAGACTGGGGATGAGTGGGCAGGCAGCTGGGGTGCATGTGGATGGGGTGGGCAGGATCCTGGGGGGGGGGGCGCTGGTGGACGGGTGGGAGCTCCTGCGGGGTGTGGGCAGGTGAGGTGGGAGGCTCCGAGGGGGGGGCACCGGTAATGGGACATTGGGGGCAGGCTCCCCAGAGGGGGCTGAAACTAATTTCCATCTCCCCGGCACCCCCAGTCCATGGTGCCCAGCACGCAGAACAAGGCCCTGGCAGGGTCCGTGTTCTACATCCGCGATGGGGCGGTTCTGCGGCGCCTGGACCCCAACATCTCCGTCACCACCAGGGACTTCCGCGCCTTCACCCCGTGAGACCTCAGTGCAGGGGAAGGGGGAGGGAAGAGTGGCGAGCCAGGATGCCTGGGTTCCCACCTGGCTCGGGGAGTGAGGGCTAGTGGTTAGAGCAGGGGGGCCTGGAGGCAGGACAGCTGGTTTATCTCCTGGCTTGGGGAGGGGAGTGGGGGCTAGTGGTTAGAGCAGGGGGGCCTGGAGGCAGGACAGCTGGTTTATCTCCTGGCTCGGGGAGGGGAGTGGGGGCTAGTGGTTAGAGCAGGGGCTGGGAGGCAGAACACCTGGGTTATCTCCTGGCTCGGGGAGGGCAGTGGGGGCTAGTGGTTAGAGCAGGGACTGGGAGGCAGAACACCTGGGTTATCTCCTGGCTCGGGGAGGGCAGTGGGGGCTAATGGATAGAGCAGGGGCTGGGAGGCAGAACACCTGGGTTATCTCCTGGCTCGGGGAGGGCAGTGGGGGCTAGCGGTTAGAGCAGGGACTGGGAGGCAGAACACCTGGGTTATCTCCTGGCTCGGGGAGGGCAGTGGGGGCTAAGGGTTAGAGCAGGGGCTGGGAGGCAGGATGCCCACAGCCAGGATGGGGTGGGTGTGGCTGACGGGGTTGGGGGGCAGGACCCATGGTCTGACCCTGTTTCTCTCAGGCAGGAGCTGCAGGGCTACGCCCGGAAGGACGCTCTCACCTACTGGCAGTGGGAGGGGCACCCGAAGGCCTGGGGGCACGGTCTGAGGGAGCCCCCCTGGGGCAGGGACGCTGAGCCCCTCATCCGGGCCACTGCCTGCCCCCAGCCGCCCCGCCTGCCCATGCTGGCGCCCGCCGTGCCACACCGCGGGGCACTGAGCCTGGCGCAGGAGTCCTACGGGCCCCCCCGCCAGGCCCCCAGTGGACTGGCCTGCCTGGCCCGGCCCCCCACTGTCTGCCCCCCTGCGGCTGCGCCCCAGATGCTGGCTGTGCCCCTGATGTACCGCACGGAGAGCCAGTCTTATGGGAGCAACAAGCCGGGGCCGGTCTGAGGGCCCCAGCGTGTGCCCCTCCCTGTGCCCCCAACATGCTGCGAATGGCACCGTGTTCTCGGCTCTGTGCTGCTTGGGGGCGTGGGGCCCAGCCCTTTCCCGGCCGTGGGGTGAGCCCCCCACCAGGACAGCTGGGTTCAAAGGGGGGGGCTGCCAGGTAGAGAACCCAGGTGTCCTGCCCACCTGCCTTGGGGGGGGATTTGCCCAGGGCCGCGGCGGGCGAGGCCACGGAGATTTCTCACCTGGCAACGCAGCTGGCGCCAGCCCCCGGCTTCCGGGGAGCCCGGCCTGCCCTTGGCAAAGGAGACGCGAGCCCAGCCCCCTCCCTAGAGCCAGGGAGAGGGGGCAGGAATCTCTGCCCCCCCCCCGCAGAACCAGGGCGAGAACCCAGGGGTCCCTGCCCCCCCCCCACATGCAGAACCAGGGCGAGAACCCAGGGGTCGCTGCCCCCCCCCATGCAGAACCAGGGCGAGAACCCAGGGGTCCCTGCCCCCCCCCACATGCAGAACCAGGGCGAGAACCCAGGGGTCCCTGCCCCCCCCCACATGCAGAACCAGGGCGAGAACCCAGGGGTCCCTGCCCCCCCCCACATGCAGAACCAGGGCGAGAACCCAGGGGTCGCTGCCCCCCCCCATGCAGAACCAGGGCGAGAACCCAGGGGTCCCTGCCCCCCCCACATGCAGAACCAGAGCGAGAACCCAGGGGTCCCTGCCCCCCCCCCACATGCAGAACCAGAGCGAGAACCCAGGGGTCCCTGCCCCCCCCCACATGCAGAACCAGGGCGAGAACCCAGGAGTCTCTGCCCCCCCACACTGCAGAACCAGGGCGAGAACCCAGGAGTCTCTGCCCCCCCCCCATGCAGAACCAGGGCGAGGACCCAGGAGTCTCTGCAGTGGGGGGGCAGGACCAGGACGAGAACCCAGGGGTCCCTGCCCCCCCTACTGCAGAACCAGGGAGAGAACCCAGGAGTCCCCCTGCTCCCCCCCCACCGCAGAATCAGGGCGAGAACCCAGGGGTGAGTCCCTGCCCCCCCCCCAGAACCAGGGCGAGAACCCAGGAGTGAGTCCCTGTCCCCCCCACCGCAGAACCAGGGCGAGAAACCAGAAGTCCCTGCCCCAGCCCCCCTGCTCTAACTCCCCTCCCCGCAATCCAGGGAGAGAAGCCAGGCTCTGTGCCCCCCTGCTTTAATACCTCCTCCCCCCGCCGAGTGAGGGAGAGAAACCAGCAGTCCCAGCTCCGGCTCTGGCCCCTCCAGTGGCTATGGCGAGGGGGGGGGGGGGGGGGGAGAGCAGCACGCTGGTGACATTGGCCTTGGAGCCACCCCCTCCCTGTGCTGGATGGGGGGTGGCCTTGGCTCCCTGCTGCTGCCAGCTGGGTGGGGGGGGGGGAGCTGCTGCTATAAGAGGGGCAGCAGGAAGGGCTGGTGCTGACTCCCCACCACACCGCCGCCATCATGGACCCCCCACAGGTGAGAGCTCGAGGGGGGGGGACTGGAGCAGGGCAGAGGCCCCTGCCTGGGGGGACGCCGTCCCCTGCAGGGGAAGGGCTCAGCCCCGGCCCGCTCTGCCCGGCTGCGTACTGTCCCCAGCGCGGGCTGCAGGCTCGGACGCTGCTGCTGCTGCTGCTGGCCGGGGGGGCCCTGGGAGCCCCCCGCGGGCGCCGCTTCTGCCGCCCCGTCAACGCCACCATCGCGGCCGAGAAGGACGACTGCCCCGTCTGCGTGACCTTCGCCACGGCCATCTGCAGCGGGTACTGCCAGACCAAGGTGAGGGCCGGGCCGGGCGCAGGGGGCTGGCCGGGCCGGGCCGGGCGCGGGGGGCTGGCCGGGCGCAGGGGGCTGGCCGGGCCGGGCGCAGGGGGCTGGCTGCTACCCGCCCCCCTGCCCTACCTCTCTCCCCCCAGGAGCCGGTGTACAAGAGCGCGCTCTCGCCCATCTCCCAGCACGTCTGCAGCTACCGGGCCGTGCGCTACGAGACGCTGGCGCTGCCCGGCTGCCCGCCCGGCGTGGACCCGACCTTCACCTTCCCCGTGGCGCTCAGCTGCCACTGCAGCCTCTGCCCCATGGCCTCCAGCGACTGCACCGTGCAGAGCATCGGGCCCGACTTCTGCAGCGCCCCGGGCGGCTTCGCCTAGGGGCTGGGCAATAAACGCCGTGTGCCGCCCGCCGGCTCCGCCTGGGTCTGTGCGGGGCGGGGGGGGGGGGGGCGGGGGGGGGCCCTCAGACCAGCCGTAGATTTGTCCAAAACGTTTATTTTACAAAACCAGAAACCAAAGACGCAGGTCAGCAGGTGGGGGGGGGGGAGGGGGGTGTCACGACGTGTCCATGGTGTCTCCCTCTGCAAGAAACAGGGAAGGTTAGAACAGTGGGGGAGGGAGAGTCAGTGTGGGGCCGGGCTTTGGGGGAAGATGCCCAGTGAGAGCCCCGAGCGGCAGATGGAGAGGACCCCGCTGCCTGCCCCCTTGAGCCGGGGGAGCCCCACACCTGGGCACTGGGGGCAGAGGGGCCCCTGGGTGCCCCCCCACTCACTCAGCTCGTTGAAGAGGAAGGCGTCCTGGTACTCCTTCATGTACTGCGTGGAGCGCGACTCGTCCAGGAACAGCGAGTACACCCGCTTCACGTCCTCCACCTGCACCTCCGTGCCCTGGGGGCAGAGGGCAGCCTGGCTCAGAGCCTGGCCCTAGGGCCCCCCACCCCCTCCAGAGCCAGGAGAGAACCCCAGGCGTGGAGCCCAGCTTACCCAACCCCCCCCACACCAGAGCCTGGAGCGAACCCAGGTGTCCGGACCCCCGGGCGAGAACCCAGGCGTGCGAGCTGCCCCGCCCGGCCGCACCTTTCTCTTGCGGCACACCAGGCTGGCGGCGGTGATGAGCTGGATGGCGTAGCGCAGGGAGGTCTCCAACCCGATGCGCGTCAGCACCGTGTAGGCATCTTCGTTCATCTCCACGTCCTCCTCCTCGCACCTGGGGCGGAGACAGGGCCAGGGCACTGCTGGGGGGCAGCTCGCAGCACCGGAAGGCGGCCTTGGCTGGGGGCACCCAGGGGTGTGGTCGGGGGAGGGGTTGCTGGCTGCACAAGCCCAGGTATGTCCCACCACAGCTGGCTGGGCCCAGCCCCCCACGTCCAAGGAGGGGCCCACATGACAATGGCCCTTTGGCACCCAGCAGCTAACCCCCACGGGCGCCCTGGGCAGGGAGCTGGCTGGGAGGGGCCGGGGAGCTGTTCTGTGTGGGGCTGCCGGGGGGAGCCGGCGTCCAGGAGCTCTGCCCTTGGCTCAGACTAGGCTGGAATTTCTGTTCTCGGCGCTAACCCAGGGCTCCCCACGCTGGGCCTGGACCCCCAGTAACACCCCTGGCTCGTCCCTCTGGCCAAGTCAGAGCCAGGAGCTGGGGGGCTCTCCCTGCGGGTGTCCAGCTTCCCCAGGGCACTCAACGCAGGCTCCAAGGGTCAAAGCCAAGGGGCTCCCCCCAGGGAGAATGCGACCCCGGGGGGAGAGGGGGGGACCTGCGGCTCCGAGGCAGCGCAGGGTGCCGGGCAGGGGCACTCGTGGCCCCCCTCACCGTATCTTGAGGATCTGCTTGGTCTCCTTGTCGCTGTAGGGCGAGGTGGAGATGATCAGCAGCCGGTCCAGCAGGTCGATGGGGATCCCGTGGGGGCTCTGGTAGCTGGTGCCGCGAATCCTGGGGGAGCGAGGTCTCAGGAATGGGGGGGGCTCTAGCCCTCCCCAACAGCCCCCACCCGGCCTGCCCCTGCCCTGGTGCCCACCTGGTGATGCCGCGGTTGGTGGCCATGATGAGCACGGGCGCCATGTCGCTCTCCAGCGCCCGGTTCAGGAAGGAGAAGCACTCGATGTCCAGCATGTGAACCTCGTCGATGAACAGCACCTAGTGGTACGGCTGGGTCACCCCGCCGCCCTCCCCAGCGTCACCCCACCAGACCCCCCCAGCGTCACCCCACCAGACCCCCCCAGCGATCTCCCCTCCCAACGCTCCTGCTCATTTCTTGCACCCTGTGCGGATTAAATACTGTTCTGTGCACTGAGTCGTGTGGATGTGCACCCCCGGGAGACACACGGGCTGCCAGCTGGACTCTCTCTCGGCTGGTTGCCGCACTAGCGTCAGCCCTTTCGCTTTGCCCCTGCACTTGCCTCCTCACGGGATCACTCAGCCAGTGACACCCCCTGGACCCCTCCTGGGATCACCCAACTAGCCCCCAAGTCCTTCCCTGCAGGATCACCCAGTCAGCCCCCACTGCCCCTCTCGCAGGATCATCCAACCAGTGCCCCCCGAGGAATCAGCCAACTAGCCCTCAGCTCCCCCCGGGGGTCCCCAGCCAGCACCTCCCCCTGCTAACCCCCCGGGTGGATCACCCCCACTCACCCCTGGGATGACCTCGGCCTTGCCCTCCTCACGCCACTCAGCCACCTTGGCGTTGATCTGCTCCCGCACCTCCGCCTTGATCTCCCCGGTGTCGCCTGGGGGCACAGACAGGAGCTGAGGCCCCGGAAGGGCCCCGCTCGACCCCGACACCCCAGCACACATGCTCCAAATGCTCCGGACCCAGGGACCCAGCTTCTGGGGGCTCAGGCATTGGAGGGGGGGGGGGGGGGGAGTCTGCGCCCGCGGGGGCCAGGAAAAGGGCAGGGAGCCCTGGAAGTGGGTGTCAATGGGGACCGTGAGGAAGTGGGAGAGGGGGGTGCTGTGTTTTACCCGGATAGTGTGTCTGCACCTCAGTTTCCCCATGTGCTGAGTGTGTGACCGGGGGGCGGGGGAGTGAGAGTTGGTTGTTACACAGGACCAGGGGTGAGCCCCGCCTTGCAGGTGTGCGTGTCCGGCCGGGAGTGGAGGGGTGTGGGTGTGCGTGAGAGAGAGAGAGATGAATGGGAGATTCTAGTCTCCTTGGTACGCTACATGCGAGTTCTGTTGTCCCACAGTAACCCCGTGGGTGCGCCTCAGTTTCCCTGGGCCCTGCACCCGTGCTTGAATGGGGATGGGAATTTCGGGTGCAACTCCTCCCCAGTACACACCGGCTGACACCCTTCCTGCCCCAAGCCCAGGAGGGGGACGGCCAGGTGACACCCTTTGCCCAGGAAGCAGGACAAAGATCTGGGGGGAAGAGGAGGGCTGGGAGCTGGGAGGGGGGCAGGCTGGGGAGGCAGGGCCTGGCTCTGGGCCCCTCTCTCCAAGCTGGGCTGCCCTGACTGCGCTTGGTCCCTGCGCTGACCGGTCTGTGCTGCGCCAGGTCCGTCGCCTCAGACCCTCCCGCTCTCCCTGACGGCTGCGGGTGGGGGGGCGCGCAGGGCCCAGGACTCCCCCACTCCTCTGTGACACGGGGGGCGTAGGAGACACAGATCATGCGGCATAGCGGGTCTGGCCAGTGGGGGGACACGGGGATACAGGACAGAGGGGGCGGAGTGGAGAGGGGCCCAGGGACCTGGTTACCTGGGTCAAAGGCCAGGGGAGGAGCTGCTGGGGGGGAGGGGAGGACTCTGCTAGAAGCCATTGGGGGGGCAGGGCTGGGCTGGGGGTGTGGGGGAGCCAGAGCTGCCGGCTGCAGGACAGATCCAACCGTACTGGGCCGAGGGGCCCAGGCTCAAGGCAGGTTCCTGTGTTGGGGCCAGATGCTCACGAACTCTCCTGCCTAATGCTGACTGAGTCACTCGGGCTGGAGCCCAGGGGTCCCTGAGGGGCCTGCAGGGGCTTAGAACGGTGTGTGTGTGTGGGGGGGGGGGGGGGGGCGAGAGGTGTACTAGGAGGAGCTGCACCCTGGGAGAGGGGTGACGAACCAGGGGATTCGGGGAGCGCTCAGTGCCCCCGGTGTATCGGGGGGAGGGCTGCTGGTACAGGGCACAGCACAGAATTGGAGCCCAGCAGATCCAGCTCGGGCGGCACAGCCGGGTCTGGCCAGTGGGATGCCCTGCCCAGTTGGGCCCAGCTTGGGCCAGGGGTAGGACGGAGGAGGGGAGAGGGGCTCTGGGGACAGACGAAGGCCAGGGTGGGGCCGCTGGCGAAGGACACGCTGGCCGAGGGGGGCCAGGCCTGCAGGTTCCTGTGCTGGGTTCAAAGTTCAATAGATCTGCCTGTTTCGAGCTGGAGAACAGGGCTCCACAGCACAGACAGGCTGGGGGCTCTGGGAGGGGCAGTCCCAGGAAGTGGCCCTCAAGGGGGTTCCCCCAGGGACCCCACGGAGCACAGGAGTCCTGTGAGTCTGTGACCGGGGGAGAGGGGAGGGGCCGGCACACGGGGATGAGGGTGTGATGGGGGTACCCGAGAAGAGGCCAGGAAGCCCTGGGTGGGGCAGTGGGGGCCCCGCAGGGGGGTACCTGAGAAGAGGGCCAGGAAGCCCTGGGTGGGGCAGTTGGGGGGCAGTGGGGGCCCCGCAGGGGGGTACCTGAGAAGAGGGCCAGGAAGCCCTGGGTGGGGCAGTTGGGGGGCAGTGGGGGCCCCGCAGGGGGGTACCTGAGAAGAGGGCCAGGAAGCCCTGGGTGCGGCTGTTGATGACGTCGATCTCGTGCAGGGACACGGTGTGGACGACCTCCTTGCGCTTCTGCAACTCCCCATCCGGACACTGCACAAACTTGGTCTGGGGGAAGGGACAACTCAGATCCCGTCCCCCTCAGTCTCCCACTGCCCCCCCCCCTGCATTTCCCAATGGGTGGGGGGCTCAGAGCCCAGCACGTACCTGGGCGCCCATAGCGTCATAGTCGCGCGCCCGGGTGAAGGAGCGCCCCAGCTTGCTGATCTTGCCGGTGGCTTTGTCAATGGTGATGACGTCCCTGCAGGGAGAGGTGTGGTCAGCTTTGGGGGGGAGGGGTGGTCACAGCCCAGGCCGGTGAGAACACTGGGCCATTGTATGGACGCCTCCAGTGGAGCCACAACTCCCACAGGGCCCCCTCCCTACCCGTCAGCCCCCCACTCACCCCGCCTGCACTTTCTCCTTGGTCAGCGACTCGATCATCTTGCTGCCCAGGTCGTAGATCGTTTCCATCTCCGTGGTCTTCAGCGTCAGCTTCCCCACCTTGGCGCCCTGCGTACGGGGGTAGGGTGTGTGGTCAGACCCCCCTCCCCCACTGTCCCTGGCAGAGAGCAAGTGGGGGGATGGGCACTGGCCCACCGGCCATGGGCAGGCTTGCTGGGGGCTGGAGTAGAGAATGGGAGGTTCCCATTCTGGGGGGAGGGGGGGGGGGAAGAGGCCAGTTCCTGCAGAGGGGAGGCAGGGAATGGGGGCTAAGTTCACCCTAAGCTGTGTGGCCACGGGGCAGCCTTCTAACCCCCCGGTGCAGGGGCTCAGGGCCTTAGAGCTGCCACGGTGGGCAGACACACGCCCCGCACCTGGCCCGGAGCTGCGGCAGTGAGAAAGGCCTGGCAGAGCCTGTACCCAAAACCCCTCAGCCCCAGCCCCACCACGGATCCCACACCCCCAGCCAGAGCCTGCTCCCACCCGCCGAACCCTTTGGCCCCAGCCCGGCCAGACTGTCCACGCCCAGAATGAACGTGACGTGCGCCATGATGGAGGGGATGGGCCAGTCGCCACCTGCTCGCACACGTAACATTCACTCTGCACGTGGACATCACAAGTGAGGGACCGGTGAGAGGGAGGGGCGTGTTCGGGGGGGGGGCAGGGAATGGGAGGGGACCTGTTCTGAGGGGCACAAGATGGGGGCAGGAGCATGGCAGTGCCAGCCAAGCCAGTTGTCTTGTCCCCAGCCAGCCAGCCCCACCACCCTGCCCCCGCCCTACTCACGGTGCCGGTGGCTGGGCGGTCGATCTGGATCTCCACCACCTCCCCCTCAATGATCTCGGTCTCCTCCCTGTGGCGAAGGAGAGGGCCAAGCTCAGTCCTCCCCCCACATCTTGCCAGTGGCTCCCTGGGACACAGGAACAGCTTCCCCAATCGCCCCCCATGGGCAGGCAGCTCTGTGCCCACTATGGCACCCGCCTGGCTCCCAGCCCTGCTGCTCTACCCACCCCCCTCCCAGAGCCAGCACGAGAACCCCACAGCCCAGGCTCCCAAGCCCCTGCTGTTACCCCCCAGCCCCCCCCACCAGTGCTGAGCCAGAACCCTGGGGTCCAGGCCCGCCCCTCACTTGATGCGCACGCCGATGGAGCGCCGAAAGGCCTGGGTCAGCGCCTCAGTCTTGCTCATCTCCAGGGAGAAGATCTCGCTGCCCGCGATGGCCGTGAAGGGCGTGTCCAGCCCCAGTGCCTGCGCCATGCCTGGGGGGCAGGGGGGACCTAGTTACACGGGGGGAGAGGCAAGCCGAGGATCCCTGCTCCTGAGCCACCACTCAGGGCAGGGCAACTCCCTCGAAGGGTCCAGCCATCTACAGCAGAGTGCCAGGGTGGGAGGGATTCCCAGGCAGGGAGAGGGGGCGGATTCCCTGGGTGCGGGGCAGACACCCCGTGAGAGCATTCCTCGGATGGGGCAGGGACTCTAAGGAAGGGGTGGGTGCGTGTGATGGGGATTCCTGGATGGGGGGGGAGCCGGCAAGGAGGGACTCCAGTGCCCTGAGCGCGGTACCCATGGCGATGGCCGTCTTGCCGGTGCCCGGTTGGCCAGCGATGAGGACGGCCCGGCCGGCGATCTTCCCTTCCTTGATCATCTCCAGGATGACGCCTGCGGCGCGCCGGGCAGCCAGCTGGCCCACCATGCCCTGCGAGACCTGGGGAGAGACAGGGTGGGTGCTGGCAAGGGGGGGTCCGGCCAGCCCCCCCCCCGCCCCCCCGCCCCACACCCACAGACCCGCCCTTCTACCCCAGTCACGTGCAGCCTCCCCCCATAGGGGACCCCCCCTTCCTGCCAGACCTGCCCAGCTCCACCCCCCCAAGGCGCCCGCCCCCCACTCAGCCCCCCCCCCCCGGTACCTGTCTGGGCTCCAGCGCATCGTCCAGGCCCAGCCCGCGGATGTGGGAGTGGGCGCCTGGGGACAGAGGGGAGGCACCGTCAGCTGCTGCCCCGCCCCGCGCGCCCCTCGCCCCGCCCCCCCGCTGCTGCCCCGCCCCGCGCGCCCCTCGCCCCGCCCCCCCGCTGCTGCCCCGCCCCGCGCGCCCCTCGCCCCGCCCCCCGCTGCTGCCCCGCCCCCCGCGCCCCGCCCCCCGCTGCTGCCCCACCCCTCGCCCCGCCCCCCGCTGCTGCCCCGCCCCCCGCGCCCCTCGCCCCGCCCCCCGCTGCTGCCCCGCCCCGCGCGCCCCTCGCCCCGCCCCCCGCTGCTGCCCCGCCCCTCGCCCCGCCCCCCGCTGCTGCCCCGCTCCTCGCCCCGCACGAGGGGCGCCCCGTTGCCATGGAGACCGAGCCGGGCCCGGGGGGGACTCACCGATGCGCTCGATGCGCGTCACGTCGCGAACCTCGGGCACCTTCGTGCTCTGCGGAGAGACAGAGACCGGTCAGGGAGGGCGGGGGGGGGGAGCGCGCGGGGGGGGCCCGGGGGGGCCCGGGGGGGCGGGGCGGCCGCGCTCACCGCCGTTGCCATGTTGCTCGGAGACCGCAGCGAGCCGCCGGCGCGGACCGGAAACCGGAAGTGGCCCGTCGCCGCCACGCGCTGAGCGGAGGGAGCCGCTCCCGCCGCCGCTCGATGGCCCGCGGTCCTCCAGCCCCGCCCCCTCCCTGGCCCCGCCCCCCGACTCTGGCCCCGCCCCTCTCCCTGCCCTGCCTGGCGGCCCCTTCCTCACTCCGCCCCGCCCCGCCCCGCCCGCCACTTCCTCCCGCCCCGCGCCCCTCCCTAGGAATTGGTGACACTTCCCCTTTAAGACCTTGAAGCACGTACCGTCCCCTCCCCCACGTGTCCCTCCCCCGCCGGGCACCGGCCACGTTAGCCAATCAGAGCCCTCGGGCGCCTGCGGGCTCCACTCAGAATCAGGCGGCGCGCATGGGGCGGGGCGGCGCGCAGGCCACGCCCCTGGTGGGCGGGGCTCCGGTGCAGCAGAGCCCGGCGGGGGAGGGGCGGGGTCAGTCTGAGAGCAGCGCTGCGAAGTGGCTGGAGGCGCTGGGGGGAGGTGAGTTGGGGGGGGGGACTCCGCGAGCCCCGCATGTTCCCCCCGCCCCCTCTCCACCCAGGCCCCCCCTCTGCATCCAGCCCCCCCTGCATCCAGCCCCCCATCTCCCTCCAGCCCCCCTGCATCCAGCCCCCATCTCATCCAGCCCCCCTGCATCCAGCCCCCATCTCCCCCAGACCCCCTCTCCTGCATCCAGCCCCCATCTCATCCAGCCCCCCATCTCCCTCCAACCCCCCCTGCATCCAGCCCCCCATCTCCCCCAGACCCCCTCTCCTGCATCCAGCCCCCATCTCATCCAGCCCCCCCTGCATCCAGCCCCCCATCTCCCTCCAGCCCCCCCTGCATCCAGCCCCCCATCTCCCTCCAGACCCCATCTTCCTCCAACCCCCCCTGCATCCAGCCCCCATCTCATCCAGCCCCCCTGCATCCAGCCCCCCATCTCCCTCCAGCCCCCCTGCATCCAGCCCCCATCTCATCCAGCCCCCCTGCATCCAGCCCCCCATCTCCCTCCAGCCCCCCTGCATCCAGCCCCCCATCTCCCTCCAGCCCCCCTGCATCCAGCCCCCATCTCATCCAGCCCCCCATCTCCCTCCAACCCCCCCTGCATCCAGCCCCCATCTCATCCAGCCCCCCTGCATCCAGCCCCCCATCTCCCTCCAGACCCCATCTCCCTCCAACCCCCCCTGCATCCAGCCCCCATCTCATCCAGCCCCCCTGCATCCAGCCCCCCATCTCCCTCCAGCCCCCCTGCATCCAGCCCCCCATCTCCCTCCAGCCCCCCGGCATCCAGCCCCCATCTCATCCAGCCCCCCATCTCCCTCCAACCCCCCCTGCATCCAGCCCCCATCTCATCCAGCCCCCCCTGCATCCAGCCCCCCATCTCCCCCCCAGCCCCTCATCTCCCTCAACCCTCCTCCCCTGCATCCAGCCCCCATCTCCCCCCCAGCCCCTCATCTCCCTCGACCCTCCTCCCCTGCATCCAGCCCCCCATCTCCCTCCAGCCCCCCTCCCCTGCATCTAATTCCCCTAGGCCCTCCCCTGCATCCAATCCCTCATCTCCCTCCAGACTCCCCCTCCCCCTCCCCTGCATCCGGCCCCCATATCCCCCCAGCCCTCCCTCCCCTGCATCCAGCCCCCCATGTCCCCCCACCCCCCTTACCTGCATCCAGCCCCTCATGTACTCTCGAGTCCCCTCACTTGAATCCAGCCCCCCATGCACTCCCCAGTCCCCTTACCTGCACCGTGCCCCCATGTCCCTGCCAGCCCCTCCCCCCACCCCATGTCCTGCCCCATATCTTCCCCAGGCCCGGATGTTCCTCCCAGCCCCCTACATTGCATGTCTCCCAGTCCCTTCTTCTGCATCCAACTCCCCATGTCCCTCCCAGCCCCATTCTCCCTCCAATCCTCCATGGGCCGTCCAGCCCCCTTCCCCTTTTACCTCCCCTATTCCAGCCCCCTTATGGGCTCCTTACTGCCGTCTCCCAGCCCCCAACCAGCCACGGCTCTGCCCCCTCTTTCCTGTGGGTCTGGTAGGTGGGGGTGTCCCAGGCCTGGACTCCCCTCCTGTGAGCCTGTGCTGCAGAGTAGCAAGGCTGTGACCCCCTGTCTGTCCCCCCAGCCCAGCACCCGGACCTGGCTCCTGCAGCGCTGCCCCCCAGCCTCAGCCGCAATGCCCCTGGCTCGCAGCCTCTCCGTCACCTCCCTGACGGGGCTGGAGGACTGGGAGGATGAGATTGACCTGGAGAACGCCATCCTCTTCGAGGTGGCCTGGGAGGTGGCCAACAAGGGTGAGCTAGATGCCTGAATTCTCTCCGGGGTCAACATCAGCCCTGGCTCTGGCGGGCGGGGCTGGGAGCCAGGACTCCTGGGTTCTGCCCTGGCTCTGGGAAGGGAGTAAGGGCTAGTGGTTAGAGGCGGGCGGGGCTGGGAGCCAGGACTCCTGGGTTCTGCCCTGGCTCTGGGAAGGGAGTAAGGGCTAGTGGTTAGAGGCGGGAGGGGCTGGGAGCCAGGACTCCTGGGTTCTGCCCTGGCTCTGGGAAGGGAGTAAGGGCAAGTGGTTAGAGGCGGGAGGGGCTGGGAGCCAGGACTCCTGGGTTCTGCCCTGGCTCTGGGAAGGGAGTAAGGGCTAGTGGTTAGAGGCGGGCGGGGCTGGGAGCCAGGACTCCTGGGTTCTGCCCTAGCTCCAGTAGGGGGGGTGGGGCCCAGCGGCAGTCAGGCTGGGAGCCTGGGAGGTCGGGTTGTGAGCTGCTGGGGGCAGAGCGTAGTGACCTATGGGGTACGTGCCCTCTGGGGTGGAGGCAGGAGCATTAAGCCTGGGGGGACGAGCAGGGGGCAGGGCAACGGGGGTCTGACTCAGTGCCCCTGCTGTGGGCACGGGGCAGAGATGGGCCCGTCCCAGCTCGGCCCCCCTGCCGGCACCGGGGCCTTAGGGCCATCACTGCTAGTTGGGGGATGCCGGGCTGAAGGGATGGGGTAGGGATCAGTGGGAGGTGCTATGTCCTGACAGACTGCCCCCTTCCTAGCCCCCCTCCTTCAGTGGGGCACGAGGGGTGCTGGTCTGGGGGGGCGGACCAGGGGATCAACAGAAGGCAGTATATTGCTGGCCCCCGTGCAGCGCCAGGGGGCGGTATCTGTGGGGTGTCCTGTCCTAAACTCTTTTGGGCCTGCTCTACGGGGCCTCCCGGGCGAGGGGTCCCCGTATCCTCAGCCCCCACCCTACACAGAGGCCCAAGTCCTGACGTTGGGGGGCTGAGTGGAGCCGGTCTGAGCTGGGGGGGCATTGTGCAGTGGGGGGTAGGGGCAGGCTAGGAGCGAGGGGGAGCCGGGCTAGGGGTACAGACCGGGAAGGTTTGACAGTGGCGGGGGGGAGAGGGGTTGCCGGTTTTGGGACCTGGGGAGGCTGAAAGCCCTGCTGGGGTGTGGGGCAAGGGAGTCAGGGAGGGGCCCTGCAGCTGGGGGCCCCACGATGCACTGGGGCTGTGGTCTGCCTAGGCCGGTGCCTCGAGGGGGCGGGGTCTGTATCGAGGGGGTCCCCGCCCCCTGGGCAGTGGGGTGGAGGTCCGGCGAGGGGGGGGGCCAGGCAAAGAGGCGAGGGTCCATGGGGGTGCCAGAGGCTGTGTCTAACCCCTCCCCCCCGCAGTGGGGGGTATCTACACGGTGCTGCAGACCAAGGCCAAGATCACGGCGGACGAGTGGGGGGAGAATTACTTCCTGATGGGGCCCTACCTGGAGCAGAACGTGCGCACCCAGGTGGAGCTCATCGAGCCCCCCCACCCCGCCGTGCGGCGCACCATCGACTCCATGAACGCCAAGGGCTGCAAGGTGCGAGCTGCAGAGGGGGAGGGGGCACGGAGGGGGTCCCAGGATGCCAGCCCCTGCGAGGGGAGGGACGGGGCCCACGAGTGCGGGGCGCCAGCCCGTCCGTGCAAGGGGAGGCCTTGCACGCTTAGCGCACCAACCGGGGGAGGGGCCTCCTTGCCCTGAGGGGGAGGGGCCTAAAGTGACCCTGTTGCTCCTCCTGATCCAAGGGGAGCCCCCACCCACCTCTGCATCCGGGTCCCCCTCTTCTTGATCTGAATGATTCTTCCACCTGCCCTCCTGAGCCGGGGAGTGAACCCCGGTGCCCTGGCTCCCAGCCTCTTGCTCTAACCACTAGGCCCCGCTCCCGGAGCCCTGATCCCGCTGTGCACCCAGAAATCCTGTCCCCTATTAGAACAGTCCCCGGTGTTTTGGGGGCAGCTCGTTTCTCCCCCCCTCCCTCCCCAGCAGGCACCATGGGGATGCCAAGCCCCCTCCCCTTGGCCCGGTGCCCCGAGGGGGCTATCTTTAGCAGCCAGGCTCACGTTGCTCCCCAGCAAAGGTCACCCCCCCCCACGTGTTGTTTTTCTCTGGTGCTCAAAATATCTGCCCTGAAGTTCCCTCTAACCTGGCGGGGGGGGGGGGGGGGGCGCTGGGGCTGGGGCTGGGGCTGGGGCTGGAGCGGATGGGGGGAGGGCTACGTGAGGGGGCAGGAATGGGCTAACAGCATCCAGGCCCCAACGCTGTTCTTGGGGGGACTTCCCCAAGGGGACAGATGGGGTCCCAGCTGGGAGTGTGCGGGGCAGGGGCTTGGTGCATGTCCGGGGGCCCCTGGGGAAGCGGGTTTGGGGTCTTGTGGTCGGGGTCCCGGAGGGGGCTGGGAGCTCCGTCTCACCCCGGCCCCCCCAGGTGTACTTCGGGCGCTGGCTCATCGAGGGGGGCCCCTACGTGGTGCTGCTGGACGTGGGGGCCACAGCGTGGAGCCTGGACCGCTGGAAGACGGAGCTGTGGGACAGCTGCACCATCGGGGTGCCCTGGTACGACCGGGAGGCCAACGACGCCGTGCTCTTCGGCTTCCTCACCGCCTGGTTCCTGGGCGAGGTGCGTGGGGGGGGGGGGGGTTACCCTGAGTCCCCGACTGACCCAGTGCCCCTGAGCCCGGCCCAGCCCTGCCCTCGATGCTTGATGACCAGTCACAGAACCCAGGCGTCCTGGCTCCCAGCCCCCCGCTGTAGCCACTAGTCATCACTGCTCCCCCAGAGCTGGGGAGAAAGCCCAGGCATCCTAGCTCCAAGCCCCGCCCCCCCGCGTAACCACTAGCTCCCACTGCCCTCCCAGAGCCAGGGAGAAAACCCAGGCGTTGTGGCTCCCAGACGCTCCCCCCCTCTCCCCCCGCTCTAACCACTAGCCTCTACTGCCCTCCCAGAGCCAGGGAGAGTATCCAGGCGTCCTGGCTGCCCGCTCTAACCACTAGCCCCTACTCCCGTCCCAGAGCCAGGGAGAGAACCCCGGCGTCCGGACGGGCGCTCACTCGCTCTCTCCCACCCCCAGTTCGTGGCGCAGTGCGATGAGAAGCCGTTCGTCATCGGCCATTTCCACGAGTGGCTGTCCGGTGTCGGGCTCGTCCTCTGCCGCACCCGCAAGCTGCCCGTGGCCACCATCTTCACCACCCACGCCACCCTGCTGGGGCGCTACCTGTGCGCGGGCAGCGTCGACTTCTACAACAACCTGCACAACGTGAGTGAGGGCACGGCCCCTGCCAGAGCCGGGAGAGCCCTGGAAACTTGGCTCCCCAACCTCCTCCCGGCTCTAACCACTAGACCCCACTCCCTGCACACAGCCCGGGGAGAACCCAGGAGTCCTGGCCCCCCGGCCTCCTCCTGGCTCTAACCACTAGACCCCACTCCCTGCACAGAGCCGGGGGAGAACCCAGGAGTCCTGGCTCCCCGCCCTCCTCCTGGCTCTAACCACTAGACCCCACTCCCTGCACAGAGCCGGGGGAGAACCCAGGAGTCCTGGCTCCCCGCCCTCCTCCTGGCTCTAACCACTAGACCCCACTCCCTGCACAGAGCCGGGGGAGAACCCAGGAGTCCTGGCTCCCCGCCCTCCTCCTGGCTCTAACCACTAGACCCCACTCCCTGCACAGAGCCGGGGGAGAACCCAGGAGTCCTGGCCCCCTGGCCTCCTCCTGGCTCTAACCACTAGACCCCACTCCCTGCACAGAGCCGGGGGAGAACCCAGGAGTCCTGGCTCCCCGCCCTCCTCCTGGCTCTAACCACTAGACCCCACTCCCTGCACAGAGCCCGGGGAGAACCCAGGAGTCCTGGCTCCCCGCCCTCCTCCTGGCTCTAACCACTAGACCCCACTCCCTGCACAGAGCCCGGGGAGAACCCAGGAGTCCTGGCTCCCCGCCCTCCTCCTGGCTCTAACCACTAGACCCCACTCCCTGCACAGAGCCCGGGGAGAACCCAGGAGTCCTGGCTCCCCGCCCTCCTCCTGGCTCTAACCACTAGACTCCACTCCCTGCACAGAGCCCGGGGAGAACCCAGGAGTCCTGGCTCCCCGCCCTCCTCCTGGCTCTAACCACTAGACTCCACTCCCTGCGTAGAGCTGGGAGAGAACCCCGAAGTCCTACCTGCCTCCCCCCCTCCGCTCCAACCGCTAGGCGTTACCGCTCGCCTGTCTCTTGCCCTCCTGCCCCAGTTTAACGTGGACAAGGAGGCGGGGGACCGGCAGATTTACCACCGCTATTGCATGGAGCGTGCCGCCGTGCACTGCACCCACGTCTTCACCACTGTGTCCCAGATCACAGCCGTGGAAGCTGAGCACCTGCTCAAGAGAAAGCCCGGTGAGGAGGTGGGGGGGGGGGGGGGTGCAGGGGGACCCCTCGCCTGGCACCGAGATGCAGCCCCTCTGGGGTGGAGCACAGGCGCAGCGGCATAGAACGGTGGGGGCGGGAGGTCCCAGGCTCAGCTGTTTCCCACTAATGGCTGCTCCACCCTGGTCCCCCCCCTTTCCCTCCCCCCCTCCCCCAGACCTAGTGACCCCCAATGGCCTGAATGTCAAGAAATTCTCGGCCATGCACGAGTTCCAGAACCTCCACGCGCAGAGCAAGGCCCGGATCCAGGAGTTCGTCCGGGGACACTTCTATGGGTGAGTCCCCACGGCCCAGGGGAGAGAACCCAGGAGTCCCGGTGCCTAGCCCCTGCCCCCAGCCCTGGGCCCGGCTCCTTTCTGCTGGGTTGCCCGTCAGCGCCCCCTGCTGGCCGGCTGTGATATTGCAGACGCTGGCTCTTCCCTGCTCCTTGGGGGGCTGCGCTCAGACGTCCCCCTTCACCCCAGCACTAGGCCATTGGACTCCTCCTGGCTGGGGGTGCAGCTGGGTCTGGGGTGGGGTGCGGGGATCTGGGGACCCCTCGCCTGGCAATGGGCGCATGGGGGCTCCCTCTGGGCAGGCTGCAGGGGCTGGGAACTCGGGGGGACCCCGATTGCAGGCTGGGGAGCTGGGCATTCAGCGCTTTCTCTCCCCCAGGAATCTGGACTTCAACCTGGACAAGACCCTGTTCTTCTTCATCGCCGGTCGTTACGAGTTCTCCAACAAGGGAGCCGACATCTTCCTGGAGGCGCTGGCCCGGCTCAATTACCTGCTCCGGGTACTGGGGGCTCCCTGCCCGGTGGGGGTGGGGAGGCGTCTGTGCTGCAGGTGCCTTGTCCCCCGTCCCCCCGCGCCCTGGGGAGGGGCCCGGCGGGCTGGCACGCCCTTCCTGGGGAGGTGCCCTGGGCCTGGTTCTGTGCCCGTAGCCTGCGGCCGGCGCCAGGCTGGGAGTGCGTGGGGGGCTGGCCGGGTGGGGGTGCGGTGGGAGCCCCCTCGGGGCAGAGTGGTGGGTCGCTGGTACAGGAAGGGGACGGGGGCGTGAGCGGGGCACAGGCCTCGGACTCCTCGGCTTGGTGTCCCATTCGCAAGGGGTCCGACGCACCCCTGGCAGCAGAGGGCGGGGGCCTCTGAGGGTCCGTGTGGGAGATTCCTAGCTGGGCTGAGAGCAGTGGGGGCGGGGGGCTCTGGGGTGGGACTTGAGCTGTTCCACAATCCCCCCCCCCCCCCCAATCTCTGCTGTGGGCTGAGGAATGGCCCAAAAGGCCCCTCTACCCAGGGACTGCAAGACAGCTACCATAACGCCAATATTTAAAAAGGGCCAATATTTTAAAAGGGGTGAGCAGTGAGGTGACAAAGTTTGCGGATGATACTAAACTGTTCAAGATAATCAAGACCAAAGCAGACTGGGAAGAACTTCAAAGAGATCTCACCAAACTGAGTGGTTGGGCAACAAAATAGCAAATGAAATGTAATGTGGATAAGTGTAAAGTAACGCACATCGGGGAAAAATAACCCCAACTACACATACAATCCGATGGGGGCTAATTTAGCTACAACTAATCAGGAAAGAGATCTTGGCGTTATCGTGGCTAGTTCTCTGAAAACGTCCACGCAGTGTGCAGCGGCAGTCCAAAAGCAAATAGGATGCTAGGAATTATTAAAAAAGGGATAGAAAATAAGATGAAGAATATCTTCCTACCCCCATATAAAACTGTAGTATGTCCGCATCTTGAATACTGTGTACAGATGTGGTGGTCTCACCTCAAAAAAGATATTTTGGCCTTAGAAAAGGTTCAGAAAAGAGCAACTACAATGATCAGGGGTTTGGAACGGGTCCCATATGAGGAGACGCTAAAGCGACTGGGACTTTTCAGTTTAGAAAAGAGGAGACTGAGGGGGATAGGATAGAGGTCTATCAAATTGTGAGTGGTGTGGAGAGGGTGAATAAAGAAAAGTTATTTACTTGTTCCCATAATATAAGACCTAGAGGACACCAAATGAAATGAATGGGCAGCAGGTTTAAAACTAATAAAAGAAAGTTCTTCTTCACACAGCACATGGTCAACCTGTGGAACTCCTCGCCAGAGGAGGCTGTGAAGGCTAGGACTAGAACAGAGTTAAAAAAAGAGCTAGATCAATTCATGGAGGTTAGGTCCATAAAAGCCGGGGATAGAGAGGGTGTCCCTGGCCTCTGTTTGTCAGAGGCTGGAGAGGGATGGCAGGAGACAAATCGCTTGATCATTGTCTTTGGTCCACCCTCTCTGGGGCACCTGGTGCTGGCCACTGTTGGCAGACAGGATACTGGGCTAGATGGACCTTTGGTCTGACCTACTGTGGCCATTTTTCTGTTCCCCCATTCACACCCGTCCTCCGGCACCCCCCAGGTGAATGGCAGCCAAGTGACCATCGTGGCCTTCTTTATCATGCCGGCTCGGACCAACAACTTCAACGTGGAGACCCTCAAGGGGCAGGCCGTGCGCAAGCAGCTCTGGTGAGCCCGCCCCACCCCCGCTCTGACCACTAGGTGCCACTCCCCTCCCAGAGCCCAGGCGTTCTGGCTCCCAGCCCCCTGCTCTAACCACTAGACCCCCCCCGCCCCGTGGGTTCCAGGGGCCCGCCGAGAGAGTCATGTCAGGACAAATTGCTTAGAACCAGGGCTTACTCTAAGGCCCCAAGCCAGCCACAAAGAGGTGCTGTTTGCCACCCTGGCCAGCACAAAGACAAACACAACCTACCTAGGCCCTCGGCTTCTCCTGGGCCGCCCCCCAGCTCCCTCCTGCCACGGGCAAGGGGCTCCGGAAACCCATCTCGCCCACCCCGAGCAGGTCCTGCCCGCCCCAAAGTCCCAGCTCCGTTGGCGCTTCAGCTCTGCGGCCCCTCGGAGCAGGCGTCTCGGATTATTTGCCGTGGGGAGCAGGGCGCTTAGAGAAACGGCATCGCAGGCCCCAAGTGCCGGCTTCTCAATCTCCGAAGCCCGTCCCCGGGCAGGCTGGGTCCCCCGGCGCGCCGGGCTCAGCTGCCCCGAAGGCAAACGCAGGAGCCTCTGGGGCCCTTTTCGTCCCCTTGCTCCGGGGAGAGGACGTTCTGCCCGTGTGTGTTAAACATCCAATAAGGGCACCGCCCCCCCCCCTCCTAGAGCTGGGGACAGAACCCAGGCGTCCCGGATCCCAGCCCCTCTGCTCCAACCACTAGGCTCCCCTTCCCCCCCCCCCGAGACAGAGCCCAGGCGTCCGGGCTCCCAGCATCTCTCTCTCTCTCGGCAGGGACACAGCCAACGCTGTGAAGGAGAAGTTTGGGAAGAAGCTCTATGAGTCGCTGCTGATGTGAGTGGTGACCCCCCCCCCCCGCCGTCAGCAGCCTGGGGGATGGGGGATGGGGCTGCCAGTCTTTTGGCTTCACTGTGGTGGGTGGCCCTGGGGGGGAGCTGGGGGCAGAGGGATGCATGGAGACGCCCGAGGGGGGAGGGGGCTCTGGCCTTTGGGTGGGGGCTACAAGGACTGGGAGTTAGGGGGTGCCAGTGCTGGGCTCTGCCCCCCCCCCATTAATACTCCTCCCCCTCCCCCCCCCCTGCCAGCGGGAACCTGCCAGACATGAACAAGATGCTGGACAAGGAGGATTTTACCATGATGAAGAGAGCGATCTTTGCCACCCAGGTACTGGACGCCTGGGTCCTCCTGGCTCGGCTGGGGTGGGGTCTAATGGATGGAGGGGCCAGGAGCCAGGGGAGAGCGGTCTAGTGGTTAGAGCAGGGCGGTGGGGGCTGCGAGCCCGGCCCCCTGGCCTGACGGGCATCTGTCTGTGTCCCAGCGTCAGTCCTTCCCCCCGATCTGTACCCACAACATGCTGGACGACTCCACGGACGCCATCCTCAACACCATCCGGCGCATCGGCCTCTTCAACAGCAGCGCCGACCGCGTCAAGGTGAGCCGGGGGGGGTTCGCCCGGGGGGGGGGGGCTGCCCTGGCCAGAGGTAACCCTCCCCCCTCTGTGCCCCAGGTCATCTTCCACCCCGAGTTCCTGTCCTCCACCAGCCCCCTGCTGCCCCTGGACTATGAGGAGTTCGTCCGAGGCTGCCACCTGGGAGTTTTCCCCTCCTACTACGAGCCGTGGGGCTACACGCCAGGCAAGGGGCCGGGCGCCCGGGCCCACGCTGGGGGTGGGGGGAGCGGGCAGACAGGACCCGCTGCTGGCAAGGGAGAGGGCTGGTGGGTTACAGGATGGAGGGGGAAGGGCAAGAGTCAAAATGTCTGGGTTGGGTTTTCATCTGCACTGATTTGCCCCTGCCTCAAAGAGGCTGCATCCCGGGACTAGGCGGGGGGGGGGCGGGGAGGTCCCCAGATACCCAGCCCCCTGCCAGCGAGGGGGGGCCCCGGATACCCAGCCCCCATGCCCCAGCTGGTGGGTATCCATGAGCCATCGTGCTCTGTTGGTGGGGTTGTGGGTCAGACGGGGCGAGTGGTACCCAGCTGCCCCCCCCCCCCGCCCGCCTCTCTAACTCTCCCCTCCCTCCCCCCCAGCCGAGTGCACAGTGATGGGCATTCCCAGCATCTCCACCAACCTCTCCGGATTCGGCTGCTTCATGGAGGAGCACATCGCCGACCCGTCCGCCTACGGTGAGCCCCGGGCCCTGGCGCGCCGCACGGGCAGCCACTCCGCCTGTCCTCCCCTCCCCCCCGGGCAGCCCACCGTAATCTGCTCCTGCGTGGCCGGGGCAGGCGGGCCTTTGCCTCATCTCCCGGCCCCTGAACTCCCCCCACTCCGTGGCAGGTCCCTGTCAGCTACCTGGCACTAGGAATTCTGCCTGCAAATATGCACCCTGAATTGGATGGGCTCCCTTTTTCCCCAGTCCCATACTGAATGCTTGTGACGTAGTGGGGGGCTGTCTGCTCTGTAACCCGGGGTCCCCCTGCGCTGGGATGGGATTCCCACTGATTCACCCACATGTGTATTAACCCCCCCCCCCCCCACACACACACCCAGGCTCAGTCTCCCAGGGAGAGAGACAAAGGGAGGAAGGCAGAGACCAACACCTGGCTGAGGGGCAGGGCCTTGGGGGGAGGCAGTTGCTGCCTGGGAAGCAGGGAGAGCACAGGCTAAGCTGGAGCCATGAAGGAGAGAGACTGAGGAGGAGGCTGGGGTTGTAGGGGCCCAGTCACCCCCATCTCAAGGGGGCCTGAGGGATCCTAGCCCAATTCCTGTAAGGAGATTCCGTCTGTGCTGTGCTGTACCCTGAAGGTACAATAAACTCCCTCTGTTCTACTGGCTGGTGGAGTCTGTACGGGGCTGCAGGATCTGGGGAACCCCCAACTCGCCATCACAATGCGTCGATCTTTTTTGCATTGCTATCGACAGGTCTGCCATTTGCATCTGGTAATGGACCAAGTCCATTGCTAGGGCTGATTTTCTTCCTAAGAATGCTTTAAAAAAACTCACAGCAAACCCTCATTATCCTTCACTCTGCTGGCTTTAGACTTCGCTTCGTGTCCTTTCGCTTCCCTTATCAATTTTCTACAATCCCTCCTTTTTGAGAAGTGTCACCTTTCTGTTGCTCCCACTTGTTTTATAGTCTCTTTGGTTGTAGAGTTACCATTATTTCTCCTCCTCCTCTGCCCCACAGGGATCTACATCTTGGACCGGCGGTTCCGGGCGCTGGACGACTCCTGCACCCAGCTGACGTCCTTCCTGTACAGCTTCTGCCAGCAGAGCCGGCGGCAGCGCATCATCCAGCGCAACCGGACTGAGCGCCTCTCCGACCTGCTGGACTGGAAGTACCTGGGCCGGGTGAGCGGGGGGCGGGGCTAGGGGACGGGGGAGGGGGCACTGTAAAGGGGCATGGAAGTCGAGAACCCTGGGGGAGGATGGAGGCGGGGCCAGGTCAGTAGGGAAGAGAGGGGTACCGCAGCGACAGGGGGATGTGGGGCAGTGGGGGTCTGGACTCGGCGATGGGCCCCCCATGGTGAGGCAGGGCCAGTGACCCCGGGGGGCTGTCAGGGTGAGAGATCCCTGGCCGAGCCATATGGGGGAAGAGCTGGAGTAGGAGGGATCTCTCTGTGGGAACAGAGCCCCCGGGGGAGAATCGGCTGCTGTCGGGGGGTGGGGGGGGGCAGAAGGGAGCCGTGGGGTGGGTGGAAAGAGGTGGGGGAGGCCCAGCCCGGCTCCCCATAACCCGCCCTGTTTCCTCGCCACAGTATTACATGTACGCCCGCCACATGGCACTCTCCAAGGCCTTCCCCGACAACTTCACCTACGAGCCCCCGGAGCAGACGGCGGTGAGTGTGAGACCCCCCTGAAGGGCCCCCTTCCCCCCCAAGGCACCCCCGTGTACCCGCTCCCTCGGGGCCCCTGCCCCGCCCCAGAGGGCGTCTCCGTGCCAGGGACGTGCTCAGTCCCTGATTCTCCCATGTCCCCGTTTGCCCTGCCTCCCCCGAGGGGTCCCCAGCCCCAGGCTGTGCCTCGCGTGGCCACGTCTGGGCGCTACCGGGCGTCTGTCTCTCCTTGCAGGCGCAGGGATTCCGCTACCCCCCGCCCGGCCTCCGTGCCGCCCTCCCCCTCCATCTCCCGCCACTCCAGCCCCCACCACAGCGAGACGGAGGACGACGACGAGCGGTACGACGAAGAGGAGGAGGCGGAGAAGGACCGGCAGAACATCAAGCCCCCGGCCACCATGGGCTCCATCCCGGAGTGGCGCAAACCCAAGAAAGGCTCCAGCGAGGCCAGCACCTCGTCCAATGCGTCCAATGCCTCCACCCCCACCCTGCCCTCCAGCCCCAGCGACCTCAGCAGCCCCACCAGCTCCATCATCGAGGAGAGGAACTAGTGGGATTCTAGACTGGTCTAGAAAGAGGGGGTAAAACCAAGGGGTTCTAGGTGGGTCTAGCACTGGGGCACCCCTCCCAGGCACAACGGTTACAAACACCCCCTCCACTCCCCTGCTTCCGGCGCTTCCCCTAGAACCCATCTCGCCCTTTGCAGGGTTCTAGATCATTGGTTCTAGGTCATCCAAAACAAGAGGCAACCCTCATGTGAAAAGGACCTAAGTATCCCCCTCCCACCTTCCATCACCCGCTTCTGGCTCTCCCTCGGGAGCCCCCAAATGATGGGGTGTTTGTGTTCTAGATCAGTGGGGGAGCTTTCTAGAGTTTGCTCTCCGAGTACACTCTGGTCTTCTCCTCCAAACTATCTAGAATGACCTCCGGGTTGCCTGCAGCATTCTGGATCCTTCTAGTCTTTGCAGCTGCCACCCTTTGGGTGGGGCCTCTAGCAGGGTGGGTGCTAGGAGCGTGCTCAGCTGTTGTTTAGAAAGAAGGCCGCTCAGGAACAGGACCTGACTCCCACGTCGTGGGGTTGGTCTGGATCCTGCAAGAAGGCCTCTCCCTCAGGCAGGCAGGGCAGCCTGGGGCTTTCGCGTTGGGAGATCTGGATTGTTTCAGACTGTGTGTGAAAATGGGGGCCCTGTGGGGCCTACAGGGAACGGTCGAAAGAAGATGTGCAAATTCTGCGGGACTTTGCGGATCTTCTTCCAATCGCACGTTCGAAAGCAGAGCTTTCCAAAGTGAAAGTAATTAAGAAGCGGCTTTTTCAGCGACCCCCTCCCCTCGTTGTTGAAAAGCGGCGTCAACCTCCTTTTTTGAGGAAGGGGGAGGTTAGCTGGAAAAAACGTGTCTTAATGACTTTCACTTTGACCGTTCCGCGCAGTCTAGATCAGCCCGTGATGTCTAGAGGGGGGGGGTCCATCAGCAATGTAGGGTACCCTGGCATGGTTCTTGGGTGACAGATGAGGCTCTGGAGTAGCGTTTGATTGGATTGTCCCAGAGCAATGTGCTGAAATAGGAGGGTTCTGGAGCTGTTTAAGAGGGACAGTCCAGAATTGGGACCTCCAGGGGAGTGCTGTGAAGTCTAGACTGTTCTGGATTCCTCTAAAACTCAGTGCAATACAGGGATGTGTGTTGGAGCCATATGTACAGGTTGACGTTGTGTCCTAGATCAGTCCAGAAGGGTCATGAGATGTCAGGTGGTGGTGTGTGCTCTGGAAAAGGTGTCTCGAATGGCATCTCCGGGAACAGAGAGTGCCAGTGGGTGCTGCGAACGAACGGAGGGGGGCTGGTTCCTGAGCTCCAGAAGGCAGGTCAAGGCTGGCAAGCCCAGGCCTTCTAGATGCATGGTGCAGCACGACTGAGAGCAGCATGGCTGCGAAAGGGGGTTTCTGGATCATATTGGAGCTCGCTCCCGAGCCGGGTGTGTAGGGTGGAACGAGGCCTATGGGGCTGCAGTTCTAGATCATTCTCGGAGGGTCAGTGTGGCTGCTAGTGCCCCCTGCCTGGAACACGGGTCTAGAGCACACGCTCTAGGTTATTTTGAGTCACTTGCCATTTTTGAGCTGACAGCGTTAGCTCATTCTCAAGGCTCAGGGTTGAGTCGGAGTTCTAGATCATCCCCACTGCTCTAGAACCCGGCTGGCTCCGGGATGGAGTCTGGGCAGCAGGAAGGCTTCTGGATGCAGCGTGGGGGTTGCAGTCTGGTTCCCTGCCCTCTAGTGCCAGACCAGCTGACAACCCAGCCCGGCTGCATGAGCTCTTGTCTAGAACCCACCCGGTGCCCCACAGCTGGCCCTGCTGCAGCCTCCTCCCCCCCACCCCCAGGCTGCCAATTTCCCTGAACCCCCAACACAAGGAAAATCAGGTTTCCAAGCGATTCGGGCTGCTAGCCTCTGCCCCCTCCCCTGTGCCTGGGATGGGAGCCCCCCTCAACTGGTGACTGGGGGGGGGGTGCTGTGGGATGAGCCCCCCACCCCGCGGCTCGTCTTTATATTTATGGCTGTTGCAAATGTCATTGCTTGGGTTCAGTTTTGTCTCTCCCTGGCCAGAGGGAGCCGGGCAGCCCAGCCCGAATAAACATTGAGCTAAGCTCCAGCCGGCAGCTATAATCTGGGGGGGGCCCTGCCTGCTCGCGCCGTGTGGTCCCTGCTGGAGGCTGGGGGGGTAGGGCACAGGGGAGTCCCCTTGCCTGGTGCTGGGACATGGCCCCTCAGCATGGGGGGCTGGGGATCCTCCAGCTGGAGAGAGAGCCCTGGGGAAGGAGGGGACCCCTCAGGGTGGGGTGTTGGGCAGACAGGGGCCCCCCCTCCTTGCAATTGTGCACTGGCGGGGGGGGGCAGGGATGTGGTGACTCCTCACTGGGACCCAGCCCACATGCGCTGGGGGGGGGGGGGTGAGCGGTGGGATTCAAACCTGCCACACACACCCCCTCAGCCCCGTGCTGAGGTTGGGGCCAGGCAAGGTGGGAGATGCCTCTGCCAAGCTCCTGGGGGGGGGGGGGTGTAAGTGGCCCCCAGGTCCCCTCCCAGCACTGGCCCCACCTGGAAGCCCCTCAACCAACCCCTGGCTTGCCCTGTGAGGGGGGAGCAGAGCCAAGGACATTCCCTTCCCCTCTCCGGCCTCTGCCCCACCCGAAGGGGGTAGGGACAGCAGCTGCCTCCCCCAGGGGCTGCCAGCTGTGCACTGACGGGGGACACAGACACACGGACCCTGCAGTGCGGATGCCAAGCCTTTATTCCATGCCAGTTACAGATGTGGGGGGGGGGGGGCGCCGTTCACCCCCGGGTGGGCAGGTGACTCGAACGCCGGGGGGGGGGGTTGAACGCCCCGGCACGGCCAGGCAGCAGGATTTAAAGGGCCGGCGCGGGGCGGCTGCTGTGGGGGGCGCTCAGCTGCTCTCGTGCAGGGTGAGCCGGTCGAAGAGGTACTCGCCCAGCCCCGCCTCGGGCGCCCCCACGCGCCGCAGGTTGGTCACGTGGTCGCCCAGCTTCTTGATCAGCTTCACCTCCTCGTCCAGGAAGTGGGTCTCCAGGAAGTCACACATCTGGGGGGGGGGGGGCGCAAGGGGATTGTTAGAGGCAGCCCCCTGGGTTCTCCCCCCACCCCAGCTCCAGGGGGCACCTGTGATTGGAGTTGGAGGGGGCGGGGAGCCAGGGCTCCTGGGTTCTCCCTACAGCTTGGGGAGGAGAGTGGAGCCTAGTGGGGAGAGCCAGGGGGAGGCTGGGAGCCAGGCTTCCCTCCAGCTTGGGGAGGAGAGTGGAGCCTAGTGGGGAGAGCCAGGGGGAGGCTGGGAGCCAGGCTTCTCTCTAGCCCAGGGAAGGGAGTGGGGCCTAGTGGTGGGAGGCTGGGAGCCAGGCTTCTCTTTAGCCCAGGTAAGGGAGCGGGGCCTAGTGGTGGGAGCCAGGGGGAGGCTGGGAGCCAGGCTTCTCTCTAGCCCAGGGAAGGGAGTGGGGCCTAGTGGTGGGAGCCAGGGGGAGGCTGGGAGCCAGGCTTCTCTCTAGCCCAGGGAAGGGAGTGGGGCCTAGTGGTGGGAGGCTGGGAGCCAGGCTTCTCTCTAGCTCAGGGAAGGGAGCGGGGCCTAGTGGTGGGAGGCTGGGAGCCAGGCTTCTCTTTAGCCCAGGGAAGGGAGCGGGGCCTAGTGGTGGGAGCCAGGGGGAGGCGGGTCGCTGGGTCACTCACGTGCGGGTCCGCGTGGCGCGTGGCCACCTGGTGCAGGTCCAGCAGGGCCTGGTTGACGGTTTTCTCCAGCTTCAGTGCAAAGTCCATGGCGGCCGCGCCATTCCCCCACTCGTCCTGCTCCGGTTTCTGGGGGGAGGGGAGGGTTAGGGCTGCATGGGGGGGAGGAGACGGGGTTCCCATGGTCCCCCCCATATCTGCTGCCCCCTCACCTGGATGTTCTGCAGGAGGACGCGCCCCCCGCGGCGGTTCTGGAAGCGCAGCAGCTGCTCCGCCTGCTCCCGCTTCTCGCCCGACAGGTGCCGGAAGAACTCGGCGAAATGGGCCAGAGCCACATCGTCCCGGTCAAAGAAATAGCCCTGGGGGGGGGGGGGGGAGAAGAGACAGTGAGGCCCCCAGATCCAGGCACCCCCCAACCACAGTAGCCCTGCTGCCCCCCCCCCGTCCAGGCACCCCTCAACCCACCAGCCCTGCCCCCAGCCCCAGCAACCTGACCAACCCCCCCCCCATCCAGGGACCCCCCCCAAGCCCAGCAGCCCCATCCCCAGGGGAGCGCTCAGCCCTCCAGATCCAGGGCTCCCCCAACCCAACAGCCCCGCCCCCAGGGAGAGACTTGCCCTTTGGGCTGGGCAATTATTGGGGGGGGGGAGAGCGGGGCTGGACTCTGCCCTGGGAGCGGCTGGTAAACAGCAGCGGCGGAGAGCGGGGGTCAGGGACACGCGCGGGGCGGGGGAGATGTCCCTGCGCTGGGGCGGACGCCCGGGCTCTCTCCGGCGCGGGGCTGGTGCGGGGGGGAGGGTCCCGGGCTCTCTCCGGCGCGGGGCTGGTGCGGGACTGGTGGGGGGGGGGGTCCCGGGCTCTCTCCGGCGCGGGGCTGGTGCGGGGGGAGGGGGGGGGGTCCCAGGCTCTCTCCGGCGCGGGGCTGGTGCGGGGAGAGGGGGGGGGGGGGTCCCGGGCTCTCTCAGGCGCGGGGCTGGTGCGGGGGGAGGGGGGGGGGTCCCGGGCTCTCTCCGGCGCGGGGCTGGTGCGGGGGGAGGGGGGGGGGGGGTCCCGGGCTCTCTCCGGCGCGGGGCTGGTGCGGGGGGGAGGGGGGGTCCCGGGCTCTCTCCGGCGCGGGGCTGGTGCGGGGGGGGGGGTGTCCCGGGCTCTCTCCGGCGCGGGGCTGGTGCGGGGGGGGGGTCCCGGGCTCTCTCCGGCGCGGGGCTGGTGCGGGGGGGGGGGGGGTCCCGGGCTCTCTCCGGCACGGGGCTGGTGCGGGGGGGGGGGGTGTCCCGGGCTCTCTCCGGCGCGGGGCTGGTGCGGGGGGAGGAGGTGGGGTCCCGGGCTCTCTCCGGCGCGGGGCTGGTGCGGGGGGGGGGGGTGTCCCGGGCTCTCTCCGGCGCGGGGCTGGTGCGGGGGCTCACCAGGGACACGTAGCTGTAGCTGGCCTGCAGCAGCTGGTTCACCAGGCGGTTGGTGCCCGCCTCGCTCTCGGAGTGGTAGTTCTGGCGGATCTGGGAGCTCATGATGTCCGGTGCGGGATGCTCGGTGCGGGATGCGCGGTGTCCGGGGCGGGATGCTCGGTGCGGGATGCGCGGTGTCCGGGGCGGGATGCGGGGCGGAGGCTCCGTTCAAACACTGTTGAAGCAAGAGCCGGGGAGCGGATGGGGGCTCTGGGGCTGGCGGGGCCCTTTATAGCCCCACGCTGGCTCCTCCCCCCAGCTGCGCAGCGCCAGGCACGCCCCACACTCGGAGGGGGGCGGGGCTGGGGGGCCCGGATACCCGGGCTCTCTCCCAGCTGTGGGTGGGGAGGGGGGCAGGATGCAGACCCCCCCCCCAATCTGGCAGAAGGAGGCTGATGGGAGAGCTAGAGAAGCCCCCCGCCCCCCAGCTGCCCCCACCGTGACTCAGCACAAACCTTCCTAGCGCCCCACCCCCAGGGTGAGCTCAGCATGACTCAGCAACCCCTCCCCCCCCCCCACCCCCCGCATGTGACCCCAGTGGGCTCCTGGCTCCTCGTCCCTCCCCGCGTCCCTGGGGTCAGGGCCTCTGAGTTCCTGTTTTCGGGACCCAGCCAGTCGGAGCCGGTTCCCTGGGGCTGGGCATGGGGCGGGGGAGGGGGTATGAGGGAGGGAACAGGCTGGGGGGTCAGTGGGTTCGGGGTTGGGCACTGGGGAGGGAGCCTCTTAAAGGGACCAGCTGGGGCTGGATCCATATGGGGGTTAGGAGAAGCTAGGTCCTGTCGGGGTCCCTGGGAGCTACTAGCTGGGTGGGATGGGGGGGCTGAGAGTGCCTAGGGGTGGCAGATGGCGTCTGAGGAGGGCAGGTGGGGCCTGAGGAAGGCTGGGGGTCTAGGGGAGGCGGGGGCAGGTGGGGTCTGGGGGAGGTCGGGGGTCTGGGGGAGGCGGGGGCAGGGGGGGTCTGGGGGAGGTCGGGGGTCTGGGGGAGGTGCGGGCAGGTGGGGTCTGGAGGAGGTTGGGGGTCTGGGGGAGGCAGGGGCAGGTGGGGTCTGGAGGAGGTTGGGGGTCTGGGGGAGGCGGGGGTAGGCAGGGTCTGGGGGAGGTGGTGAGGGGCAGGCAGGGGGGCGGGAAGGTCTGGGGTCTGGGGGAGGCGGGGGCAGGTGGGGTTTGGCGGGTGAGGGGCAGGCAGGGGGTGGGAGGGTCTGAGGTCTGGGGGAGGCGGGGGCAGGTGGGATCTGGAGGAGGTTGGGGGTCTGGGGGAGGCGGGGTTTGGTGGTGAGGGGCAGGCAGGGGGGCGGGGGATGGTTTTCTGCTGAGCTCAGCTTTCACGGGTCAGGCGGGCGAGGAGCCGGGTGCAGCAAAGGGGAAATGGGAGTCAAGTGGGACAGGGCAGGGCGGGGGCGGGGAGCCAGGACGTCTGGGTTCTCTCGCTGGGAGGGGGTGGAGTGTAGTGGGTAGAGCAGGGGGCTGGCAGCCGCTGCTGGTGCCCCCCACTCCCGCCCCGCAGCCCCCTGTATCACTGAGCTGTCGGGGAGTCAGGGGGCCTGGCGCCCCCACCCGCAGCCAGAGGGAACTCCCAGCCCCCCTCCCCCGCCTTTGTCAGGCTTCCCCAGACACACGTTGTCACCTGGCGCCCCCCCGCCGGGCTCAGGTTGCACAGGGTGGGGGCCGGGTGTCCCGCGGGCGGCTGGAGCAGCCTCCCTCCGTGGGCGGCGCAGGGGGCTGCCCCGTGAGTCTGAACCGGCCTGTGGCACCTTGGAGAGGCACCAACAGTCAGGGCTCCTGGGTGCGAGGCAGGGCCAGTGCCGGGCGGGTGGCTGGGCTTGGGCAGGGGGCTGTGGAGGATCCCGCTGGGGGCCCAGGACAGTGGCCAAACCGGTTCTCCTGGTTAAGGGCAGAGCCGGGCGTGTGCCGGGGAAGGGTCAGTGTGGGGCTGGCACCAGAGGGAGAGAGGCTCAGGGCTCAGGGCCAGGCTCGCTACCTCACCACCCTGGACCTCGCCAGGGGCTACTGGCAGGAGCCGCTAGCCGCTGAAATCGGCGTTTATCGCCCCGGTGGGGCTCTGCGACTTCCTGGTCTTGCCCTTTGGCCTCAAGGGACCCCTGGCCGCCTTCCAGCGCCGGTGGACCAGCTGCTGCGGGGGATGGAGTTTGCCCTAGCGTACACCGATGCTAGTTGTGTCTTCAGCCAGTCCTGGGAGGGCCACGTGGCCCAGGTCAGCCAGGTACTGGAGCGGCTGCGGGAGGCTGGCCTGACTGTAAAAGCTGGGAAGTGCGAGGTCGGGATGGCCGAGGTGTCCTACCTGGGCCGTGAGGTGGGGAGCGGCTGCTTGAAGCCAGAGCTGGCCAAGGTGGAGGCCATCGGAGACTGGCCGGTTCCCCAGACCAAGGTGCAGGTCCAGGCTTTCCTTGGGATGGCAGGCTAGGGGCTGAGACATCCTGGCCCCGAATCCTGTCATCGCACCACGGCTGTGCTGCGCTGTATCCTGGAGCAGCAATAAACCCCCCTGTTCTACTGCGAGCGGAATCTGTGCTTGCTGCTACGGGGGGAGCAGGATCGGGGAGCCCCGACGCGCCGTCACACTGGGCAGCCCACGTCCTCGGCGGGGCCGGAGGGCAAGTAACAGACTCCACGAGCCGTCGGTAGCAGCACCTGCCGTGTAGGGCCCGGGCTCAGGAGGCTCGCTGCCGGGGCTGGGTGAGCTTGCTGTGTGGAAAGGCGGATGTTACAGGCAGGGGAAATCGGCTTTGTAACGTGCCAGCCGGCGAATGTCCAGTCAAGGCCAGGGTCAGGGTGGGTGTCACACCTGAAACTCCCATACCCAGCCAGGCACCAGTGTTGGGCACCCAGCGAGACGCCGCCCAGACGGGTCCGGCTGCAGCTTGTTCAGAGCCCACCCCAGGGCCGGGCGTCCGTCCGTCCGGGCGTGCGGTGCTGCAGCTCCTTGCCCCCGTACCCCACGGGGTGTCGCTCCCCCTTTCCGCCCTCCCACCCAGCCTGGCTCTGGGGTGCCGGGGAAGGCCAGGGAGGACGTGTCAGGCTGGCTTCCTGGCCCTGGGGCCCTGGCACAGAGCCCCCCAGTCCGGTCCAGCCCCCCTTCTCACGCAGCGCCAGTCATGCAACGCTCCAGTCATCGCAAGAGATGGGCTGTGCCCAGGACCGCGCGTGATCCCACCTACGTGTGGTGCGAGGCTGTAACGTGCTGCCGGACTATTGGTGGTTTTGTAAGTTTGTCCGGCTCCCGACTCGCTCGGCTCCCCCCTGGAGCTCTGGACACGAGCACTGTCCGTGCGAACCAGGGCCGAGCCCTCCACCCGCTCTGCAGCGGGACCCAGGTGCGGGAAGGCGGCCGGCATCTGCCACAGCCTCCCCCCGGCCCCATAGAACACCTGGGGGGGGCAGGGGGGGAGCATGATTGTGCACCCCAGATCCAGCAGCACTGCCAGAGACCCACGGGCCCCAGGGCCGCGCTGTTTCCCGTTCCTAATGGCTTGTGAACACACAATAATTAGCCCTGAGGTTGGCTCATCCGGCACCTGAGTGCTAACGAGCTCTGTGGCCGGAGGCGTTGCTAGGAGGGCCACACGCTCTTCCAGCCCATAACGAGCCTCAGAGGGGAGACCAGCTGGGCGGGGAGAAGTTTCTTCTCCGGCCTGTTGTGAGCTGCATGTCCCAGAGGGGCCAGCCCTGTGACAAAGTGGCGAGCGGGTTCCTTGTCACGTCACGTGTGAGTTCCACTGGCCTGGACTAACCCCGGCTGCGTGCCTCAGTTTCCCTGGCATGGCCCCAGTCCCTAGCTGGGGGCAGGAATTCCCCGGCTGGCTGATGCAGTCTGTAACCTGAGCCTGGGAAGGGGTGGATCCAGGTGACACCTTTTGCCCCTGGGAGCTGGAAAAAGGCCAGAGGGCAAGACTGGCTGCAGAGCGTGTGTTTGTCTCCCGGGCTTAGGGGGCAGGGAGGGGAGCCAGGGCCTGGCTCTGGGCCCCTCTCCCCAAGCTGGCTTGGACTGGCTGCTCCTGGTTCCTGCGCTGACAAGTCTGTTCTACGCTGTGTCCCTGTCGCCAACTAAACCTGTTCTCCCGGCTGGCGGGGAGTCATCTCTGGCGGCACATGGGGGGGGGGGGTGACTCCCCCACCCTTCGGTGACACGGAGCCAGCACCCGGCTGAGCCCAAGCTGATGTACCCAGGACATTGTGACCCTCCTCGCCCCAGACACTGGGGGTGATGTGAGCTGGAAGGATCGAAGGTCCCCACCCGTCCCCCAGAAGCAGCCGCGGCCTGGGTGCCATGTAGGGGTGACCCCTCCCCCAAATCTGCTGCGGTCAGCATGGGCGGGGGGCTGGGCAGAGGCCCTGACAGTAGAGGAGGGGCAGCGGGGGGCTGGGCAGGGGCCCTGACAGTAGAGGAGGGGCAGCGGGGGGCTGGGCAGTGTAGGGTATGCAGGCTGGTGGGGAAGGGGGCAGCTGCCAGGGAGGGGAGTGGGGGTAGAGGAGGCAGGGTGTGTGTGTGGGGGGGACGGACCGTGCCATGAACCCGCCTGGCTGGAGGCCTCCCTGTCAGACCCACCACAGGCCCCCCGGGTGCCCACGTTCTCCTGTTACGGCTGGTTACAAACGCCCGCCCTGGTGAAACGTGTGAACCCACGTGAGCGCAGCAGACAATGCCAGCGGCCACAGCGCCCCGGGACCGAACTCACAGTCCATTCTCGTCCATGTCACAGCCCTCGGATTTGGAAACAGGTCAGTTGCACCGTTTCAGGTGTTTCCCTATGAGGAAGGGAGGTTCACAAACCGCCTGCAGGGCGCTTGCCATATTGCCACCCTCACTTCTGTGCTGCCTTCACGGCTGGTGCTCCCCAGAGTGGTTTCACAGAGAAGGGCCTTATTTCACCACCGTGACACATGTTTCACAGCTGTGAAACTGGCAGGGCCCAATGAATTAGAAGTGGGCAGCGTTATCGGTCATAGATGTGAACAGACATTTACCTGTGCCAGGAAAGACACTGGAGCAAGTAATTAAGGAATTCATCTGCAAACACCTGGAGATAATAAAGGTGACAGGTAACAGGCAGCATGGATCTGTAAAGAACAAATCATGTCAAACTAATCTGATGTATTCTTTTGATAGGATAACGAGTCTGGTGGATAAGGGAGAAGCGGTGGATGTGGTATATCTAGACTTTAGCAAGGGATATGATACAGTCTTGCATGATCTTCTTATCAATAAACTAGGCAAATACAACCTAGATGGGGCTACTCTAAGGTGGGTGCATAACTGGCTGGATAATCGTTCTCAGAGAGTAGTTATTAACGGTTCACAATCCTGCTGGAAGGGCATAACAAGTGGGGTTCTGCAGGGGTCTGTTTTGGGACCAGTTCTGTTCATCATCTTCATCAACGATTTAGATATTGGCATAGAGAGGACGTAGATGATACCAAGCTGGGAGGGGTTGCAACTGCTTTGGAGGACAGGGTCATATTTCAAAATGATCTGGACAAACTGAGAAATGATCTGAGGTAAACAGGATGAAGTTTAATAAAGACACATGCAAAATACTCCACCTAGGAAGGAACAATCCGTTCCACACACACAGAATGGGAAGCGACTGTCTAGGAAGGAGTCCTGCAGAAAGGGATCTAGGGGTCATAGTGGACCACAAGCTAAATATGAGCCAAATATGATGCTGTTGCAAAAAAAGCAAACATGATTCTGGGCTGCATGAACAGGCGTATTGTGAGCAAGACACGAGAAGTTATTCTTCCACTCTACTCTGTGCTGATTAGGCCTCAATTGGAGTACTGTGTCCAGTTCTGGGCACCACATTTCAAGAAAGATGAGGAGAAACTGGAGAAGGTCCAGAGAAGAGCAACAAGAATGATCAAAGGTCTAGAGAACATGAGCTATGAAGGAAGACTGTAAGAATTGGGCTGGTTTAGTTTGGAAAGGAGAAGACTGAGAGGAGACATGAAGAGCGGTTTTCAGGTATCTAAAAGGGTGTCACAAGAAGGAGGGAGAAAACTTGTTCTCCTTGGCCTCTGAGGACAGGACAAGAAGCAATAGGCTTAAACTGCAGCAAGGAAGGTTGAGGTTGGACAGTAGGAAAAACTTCCTGGCAGGGTGATTAAACACGAATAAGTTGCCTAGGGAGGTTGTGGAATCTCCGTCTCTGGAGATATTTAAGAGCAGGTTGAATAGACATTTCTCAGGGATGGTCTGACGGTCCTGGGACCTGCTGTGAGGGCCGGGGGACTGGACTCGATGACCCTCGCGGTTCCTTCCAGTTCTAGCGTTCTAGGATTGAGTGGACTTGTCCGCGCGGTTTGGTTTTTGCGGTAACAAAATTTTAAAAATCCACACTTGTAAGTTGCACGTTCCGGATAAGCAGCTTGCACGACAGCACTTGTGCGAGATGGACTGGAAAACACGATTACTCGTGTTATTTTTTTTTCTTTCCAGTGCAAGTGTTTCTCTCCAAGGAGGCCCAGGGAAGTGCTGCCCAGGGCATTGGGTTGCCTTCGAAATCAACACTTGGGGAGAGGCAGAACGCCCCAGCCCAGTGTGTTGGTATCACGTCTCGGGGGGGCCGGTTCTTGTGAACAGCCCCTTACAACGGCAATTCATTGTGGCCAATTGTTTCGATCAAGCTTCTTGGTTCTGAGTCCATCCTGTGAGTAACTGGGATTCCGCGACAGCCCTGGTTATTTGGTTAGTTTTCTTTTCCATTCGTGATTTTTTTCGGGGAGAGGGGATATACTCATGTCCCCTCCCCCGGCCTTCGTCCCTGCAGAGTGGAGGGCGTTGGGTAGTGCCCCTCCCGTCCATACACTGGGGTCTCTGCTGCAGAGGGGGGGGCGGTGGCTCCGTTCCAGACGGGGGGGGGGTTTCTGCCCCCTAGGCGGAGGAGGGGAGGTAGCTGAGGATGGAGTCCTGCCAAACAGAGGTGGGGGGGTGAGTGACAGAGGTCTGTGACCCCACCCACCCACAGAGCCCCCAACACCCACATGAGGGGGTAGATGGCGGAGGGAGGCGGGGGGTTGTGGGTGGAGGGAGGCGGTCTCTGCAGGGTGGGGGGAGGGGGCTCCACACTCACCCAGCCCCCCTGGTGTTGAATCCAGGGGGTGATCCGTTCCCATAGGAAGTTCAAGGCCCAGTCGACCAAGGTCCGGATACAGTCAGACCTGCTCAGAGCCTGAGGGAGCGATGGGGGGGGGGGGGGGTGGGTGGGGTGAGCAGCAACCTGGGATCCCAGCCCCCCCTGCCCTCAGGAGTCCTGGCTCCCAGCCTCTCCCCTTGCCCCCCCCCCTTACTCCTCCCAGCATCCAGGCACCAGCCCCCGCTGCAACCCTCCCCAGCATCCGGCACCAGCCCCCGGCTCACCTGGGCGATGACTCGGTAGGTGAAGTAGAAGAAGACCACGACTCTCCCCCAGTTGATGCCGTCTTCGAACACCTGCTCTGAGATTGTAGCCAGCGCCGGCAGGGGGGGCTGTCCCGCCACACACTGCACCAGGCTGCAGGGACAGGGCAGCAGCTGTGGGTCAGAGTGAGGGGCGCCGGTGGGCTGGGGGGGGCTGTGGGTCAGAGTGAGGACGCTGCCTGGGGCTGGGGGGGGCCTGTGGGTTGGGGTGAGGGCGCTGCCCGGGCTGAGGGTCACAATAAGGGGCACTGCCAGGGCTGGGGGGGGCAGCTGCAGGTTGGGGTGAGGAGCGCTGCCTGGGTTGGAGGGGGCTGTGGGTCAGGTGTGCGGGCGCGGCCCTGGCAGGAGGGGGCTGCGGGTTGGAGTGAGGGGCGGTGCCCAGGCTGGTGGGGGGCTGAGGGTTGGGGGTATGGGGCGCTGCCGGGGCTGGGGGGGCTGTGGGTCGGGGTCCTCTCACCTGTCAATCTCGGGGGTTCTGGCTCAGGCTCCCCCAAATCCGGTGCAGACACTGGCGCAGGGAGGTGACCTGGGGCCCGTCGGGGGTTGCCCTCACCCCCCAGCTGCTCCATGGTGACTGGGGGGCTGGGGCGGGGCCCCGGGCCCTGCTGCTGGAGCAGCGACAGGACGAAGCTGGAACAGAAGCAGTGGGGGGGAGGGGGGTTACTGGGCCCCGTGTGACAGGGATGTTAGGGTGGAGGGGGCTCAGGGGGAGGAGGTACAGGGGGGACTGGTGGGGGAGGGGCGCTGGGGGGGACACCCGCAGAGAAGGGGTGCAGGGGGGACTGGTGGGGAGGACGGCGGGGCTGGGGGCGGGGGCCCTGCAGGGGGCGGGGGCGAGGATTTGGGGGCGGAGCTCAGGGAACCCGTTCCGGGGGGGGGGGTCCCCCACTTACCCGCGGAGCAGGGACGCCCCGATGCGCTTGATGCAGGAAACGCTCTCGGCACCTCAAAGGGGAGAAACTTCGTGGGTCTCCCCGCACAGAACCCAGGCGCCCGGGCTCCCCCCCCCCAGGATAGAACCCAGACGCCCGGGCTCCCCCCCCCCGGATAGAACCCAGGCGCCCGGGCTTCCCCCCCCCCGGGATAGAACCCAGGCGCCCGGGCTTCCCCCCCCCGGGATAGAACCCAGGCGCCCGGGCTCCCCCCCCCCCTGGATAGAACCCAGGTGCCCGGGCTCCGCCCCCCCCGGGATAGAACCCAGGCGCCCGGGCTTCCCCCCCCCCCCCGGGATAGAACCCAGGCGGCCGGGCTTCCCCCCCCCCGGGATAGAACCCAGGCGCCCGGGCTTCCCCCCCCCCCGGGATAGAACCCAGGCGCCCGGGCTCCCCCCCCCCCGGGATAGAACCCAGGCGCCCGGGCTCCCCCCCCCCCCCGGGATAGAACCCAGGCGCCCGGACTCCCCCCCCCCCCCCCCGCCAAGTTTTCGGACTTCACGGTGTGAAGTGAAAGCTCCGCCCCCGCTCCTACCGGTGGGGGAGGGGCGAGCAGGGACACGAGCAACCAGGGGGCCCCCCGCTTGGTGCGTCTCCATCCCGCCGTCTCTCCTGCCCCCCTCCCCGGACATTGCAGGGCAGGATCCGCCCAGCGCTGCACGTGTCCTGTCCCGGGCCAGGCGCCAGGATGCCTGGGTTCCCGGCCCGCGGGGGGGGGGGGCTGGGAGCAAGGACTCCTGGGTTCTCTCCTGTTCGCTGTGGGGGCAGGTGACATCCCGGGGTTGGGGGGTGGGAGAGGGGCGCTGCGGGGCGCTGCAGGTCGGGAGCGAGGGGGGAAACGGGCCAGCTGAAGTCCCGGGTTCCCACCCTCCCTCCCCTCTCTGGCCTGTGGCAGATTCCCATAGGAAACGCCCCACACTGGGTGAGTGGAGGGGGAAGAATTCTCCGGCGGGCACGGCCAGGCCTGCGGGTGCCCGGGAACAGAGCAAAGCACCATTGTGCCAACCTCGTGCATCGCACAGTAGTGAACAGGGGCTGGGGGCGCTCAGCCAGGGGAGCCAGGGCACTTCCGGGCACCCGGCCAGGCCTGCGGGTACCCGGGAACAGAGCAAAGCACCATTGTGCCAACCTCGTGCATCACAGTAGTGAACAGGGGCTGGGGGCGCTCAGCCAGGGGAGCCAGGGCACTTCCGGGCACCCGGCCAGGCTGGTGCTGCTGTCAGCGCACCCTGCCCGGGCTGAGTCCGTGCCGCTCTCCAGGCCGGGCAGGGTCAAACCGCAACAGGCTGCCCTGGGCCAGGCCCAGGTGCGTTTGGGCGGCTGAGTCTGCGGGAGAAGCTTGGGGATGCCAGAGGAACGCTGCCCAGCGGTGGAAAGAAAAGGCCCCACGGAGCCGTTAGCACCACGCCCGGTAAACCAGGGCCCCAAAGCCACCACCCCCCAGCTGGGTGGCAGCGATTAGGCCCCAGTGGTGACCAACGCAGAGGGAGGACCTGCTGCTGCACAGGGGGCAGGAGAAAAGAGAAACACAAATAGGAGCCGGCCCTGTCTGCCAAGCACCACTGGGGAACTTCACCACTTGGGTGCCCTGCAGGACCTGGCCGCGGGGGCTAGGCCCCTGGGGCACCAGGCTCTGGGGCCATGCTAGCACCAAGAGGGGAATCCAAGCGTTGGAAGGAAGACAGCGGCCAGTGTGCTCGGCCCGTGCCAATCAGTCCTACGAATAAACCGCGGTAGGGGGACATGGACGGTTGGTTTGTCTGTGGGGCGGCTCAGCCCCCTGGGCACACACAGCAGAATCACACCTGGAAATCAGATGGTGCAGCCGTGAACCCGGCAACCAACGCGGTCACACGCAAGGCATTGGGAAGGCCAACAGGAGAGAACGCCTATCAGCCTAGGGCCGGCCCTAGGGGGCCCCAGGACTCCTGGGTCTGGGAGGGGCCCCAGTCTGAGCAGGGTGACTGGCACTAGCATACTGCTGCAGCTGGGGCGTTCACCCTTTCTTAGCTGTCTGCTCCCCCATCTCGTGGTGCTGGGCTCCAGCCAGGAGCCAGCCTCCAGGGGCCTGCGGAACTACCTGCTACCAGCTTCTTCTGGGACCAAAAAGCCAGCCCCAGCTTCGGGGCAGAGAAATTCCTATTCACTTGCTGTGCTGAAGGGAGCCCCCTGCCCCACCCCCAGCTGTGGGGGGGCCAGGATACTGGGGTTGATGGGTCCACGTGTGACCCACTGCAGGGGGCCCCAGGGTGAAGTCATGTCCTGCCAGCCGGGGCCCCTGCCCAGGGGAAACTGGCAGCATGTGTCTGTCGTTCCCCACCCTCCACACAAGAGCCAACCAGCTCCCCCAGCTTTGTCCTTCGAGTTTATTGATTTTACACACAACCCAACACCCTGGTATCAAAACAGCCACCCTACAAAAAGTTACAAAGGAGGGATTTTGAATGCAGAGACCCCAGTGATGGGCGAGAGGAGACGACGGATGCAGTGGGGGTGGGGGGGGGGGTGTTGAATAGAAATACAAAAGGGATATAAAAAAAAAAATCAAGAGTCCAGAGGCACCAGCAGGCCCCCAGCTCCCCAGGCACCCCCCCCCCCCCATTCTGATCCAGGGAGCACAGCCACTAGTCAGGGTGGGGGGGAGCCGGGACAGCCTGTGGATACAGGAGAGCTCTGGGCAGAAAGTCAGTGCATGCGGCTGGGGGGGGGCAGGGATTGGAATGAGGTCAAAATTACATCATTTCCCTCAAATTCATTACATCACCTATTAGCCCCACCCCACTTGTGACATCATCCACCCAACCCACAACCATTACATCACCTCTCCCAGTTAGCCCCGCCCCATGACATCATCTCCCCAGCCCTCACCCCATCAATCCTGCCACTAACCCCCGCCCCCACCTTGACATCACCTACTCCCTCCCGCCCCCCTAATTTTTTCAAGTACGGCCCCCCCCCCACCCCCCCCAGCAATTCAAGCAGTGTGAGCTGCCCCAAGCCCTCAGGGAGGCAGCCCCCACTCCAGGTTGTGGGGCACCTGCAACCCCCCAGACCCCAGCCTGGTGTGCGCAAGGGGGCAGCTCCAGCTGTGCCAGAAACCCCTGGCAGCACATGCTGGGGGAGGGGGTCACACCAGCTGCTCGCCTTACCACATATCAGCCTTTCTGGGGAACTGGGCTCCACTCCCCCAGCTGCAGCTGGGAGCAGCGTGGACCCAAACCCTCCAGGCGACTCCCCCAAACCAGCAGCTGCCGGCGGGGTACACGGGGGCAATCCGGCCAAATCAGGGAGTGACTCCCTGCCCCCCCCAAGTTTACCCCACTAGTTAAGAGGGGCAGGGCTGCTTGGGAAGGGGGCCAGCCCCCATATAAGCCCTTGCCCCCCCCATACCTGAGAACACACATTGGTTTACAAACAGTATTAAGTTAGTTACAGGACAAAGGTGAAGGGGGCGGGACTCCCAGCCCCCTCTCTGCCTCCTGAAAGCCATGGGGGGGGGTTTATGGCAGCCCCCCAGGGGGTAGTGGTGGGAGAGGTGGGGAGACAGAGCCAGTCCCCTCCCCCATTACAGTACTGCTTTGAGTGCTCTATAAAAGAATTCCCCTGTCCCAGCCCGCTTCCCCCCCCCACCCAACCAGGCACCAGCAAGACTCTGATGGGGCCCTAAGGCCACTGTGGCCGGTGGGGGCAGCTGCGTTTCTGTTACAACCCCAAGGAGGGGCTTTGCACTGGGGGGGGGGGTGTGCAGGAGGCCAGGGGCACCCTGGTAGAGCTGCCAGGCTAGAGAAAAGCCCGGGGAGGGGTGGCCCTGCCCACCCGGGGCCCTGCCAGCAGAGGGGAACTCAGAAAGGGGCCCCCAGGCGGGTGTTTCAGCGACAGAAGGCGAGTCTGCCAGGCCCCCCCCCCCCCCGGGACAACTCCAGCCTGGGCAGCTTATGGGCTGCGAGGCCACAGCCCCGAGCGGGAACGCATCTCGCTGCAGGAATCCAGGCCGGCACTGGGGCGATCAAGGCCTCAAGTCTGCACCCGCCCCCCGATGCAGGGGGGTGTCCTGCCCCACGGAGCAGCTGTGCCCCCCCCCAGCGAGTCGGTCCAGGTCCAGGAGGTGCAGGCCAGGCTGAGGAATCCGATGCGCGGGTCCCCGAGAGGTTTGTTTGAGTGGAGCACAAGGCACGAGGAGCTGCGAGAGCGCGCAGCCTGGGCCAGGGAGCCCAGCACAGTCCGTCCAGTCGTGGGGTGCCGCGGAGCGCACCCCACCCCACCCTAGGACATCTTCCAGATGGTGAGGGAGGCGGTGAGGACTCCGGCGGCGAAGATGGTGATGGTCTGCCAGGTGGGCGTGCCGAAGTAGGAAAGGAGGCCGTCCTGGGGGGTGGGGGGGAGCAAAGGGACTTGCTGAACTGTTGCATGCATGAGACGGACCTGCGGCTGGCTCTAACACCACACAACCCGTTTGGGGATGGCTGGGGGCAGCAGAGTCTAGTAGGTTTGGAATCGGGCTGGGAGCCAGGACTCCTGGGTTCTCTCCCTGGCTCTGGGAGGGGAGCGGGAGCTAGTGGTTAGAGCCGGGGGGGGGACTGGGAACCAGGACTCCAGGGTGCTGTGCCCAGCTTTGTGAAGCCACAGGGCTGTATGGGGGCAGGGCAGGAGTCTCAAGGCTGGGGGTTCACAGTGGTGGGGCAGGGGAGAAGTAGCGCCTGGGTTGGAAGACACACTTGCATGCACCCTGGGAAGCATCAGAGGGAGGGAAGGGCACCGGCCGGACTCACCCATCCTCCTTGGGCCTGGATCCAGGCCAGCACGTGGTCCCGCAGGTACTCCAACGTCCAGCCCACAATGGTTCGCACCAGCTCCGGGACTTTGGTGCAGAGAGCCTAGGGGGAGAAGGGGGGGGGAGAGATCAGGGCGGCAGGGGAAACAATGGGGCTATATGGGTGCTAGGGCAGGGGTCTCAAGGCTGAGGGAGGGTTTCATGGGGCGGAGCAGGGGGGTCTCACAGCTGGGGGCAGAGAAGGAGTGGCTGGGGGAGGGGGTAGCATTGGGGCTGTAGGGGAGCAAAGATCTCAAGAGGGGGTTTCATAGTAAGGGGCCGGGGAGAAATCTCACAGGTGGGGGAACGGGTGGCAGTGAGGCTGTACAGGGGATGGCAGGGCAAAGGTAGCAGCAGGGCATTATGGGGGAGTGGGGCAGGGGTTTCACACCTAGGAAGAAGGGGGGGG